>NC_133211.1:28166106-28268606 GCF_958299795.1 Porites lutea | reverse complement strand
AGCCTGCCCACTAGTGTTCAGTCCTCCTACCAGTCCTACTCACCACAAAATGGAGTTATCGTTTGCTAAATGTAAGATAAGTTTGTTAATTTATTTTTCTCTATCGCGGTAAACTAAAACTGATTTTTTTCCTTAGTTTGTCTACCTCGACTAGCCAGTGGTCAGTTTAATAAAACTTTTACACTTGACGAGGTGACACATGACCTCATTTAAAGTCGGATTTAGATGAGCTGGAGAGATAAATACACCTTCTTCCTAAATGGGAGTCAAATCGCCAATGTCACAGAATACTCTTATCTGGGCATAACATTTAATTCAGATGGAAGTTTCTCAGCTTCCAAAGAATAATCTGCAAAGAAAACAAGAAGATCAATATTTAGTGTTAAACGCTGTCTTGATTTTAATAAGCTTCCAGTGGTTATATGCACTAAACTATTGGATGCTCTTTTTCTTCCTATCTTACTATACAGTTCTGAGGTATGGGGTGCTTATGATAGAACTGATGCTAAGAAAGGGGAAAAAGACCCCATTGAAAAAATTCACACCCAATTTTACAACCATTTTATCAGCCTAAATAAAAGAGCTACCCTGGTACAAACATTAGATCTTGTAATGAAGCAGAAAGACTATCACTTAAATCTCACATTAATATAAATGTCATAAAATTTTGTTGACATCTTGTTAATCTACCCTGATACTAGTTTTGCAAAGCAATGCCTTTTACTTTCAAATCAACTAGCAATCAATGGAAAACTGTCTTTCATGCTGCTTTTTCACAACATCATGAAACTATGCATGTGCCCTTGAACATAAAATGAATTATGATATGAATTTAATCCAGTCATGGCTGTCAGCAAACAAATTAACTTTAAATGTTAAGAAGACTAAATACATGCTTATAGGGAGCCAATTTAAGTTATCCCAAATAAATAGTGACTTCACAGTCAAAGTCAATAATACACCCTTAGAAAGAGTAATTAAACATAAATCCCTTGGAGTTCAAATTGATGAATCTTTGAACTGGCGCCCACACATTCATACCATTTCAAAGAAAATATCCGCTGGTATTGCTATCTTAAGGCGTGTAAGTCATTTTATACCATTTGATACTAGAGTGAACATGTACAATGCACTGGTAATGCCATATTTTAATTACTGTTGTGCCGTTTGGGGTAATATCAATAAGGGACTAGCAGACAAACTTCAAAAGCTACAGAATAGGGCTGCTAGAATTCTCACCTTTTCTAACTATGATGTTCGCTCAAGTGTTTTGTTGGATGAGCTTGGCTGGGAAAGGCTAGAACATGCAAGACTTAAACAGTTGGCTGTGACAATGTATAAAATCCATAATAATCTTCCTATCGTATCTGAGGCGGATCTTTACCAACACCTCAAATGTACATTCACACAATCTTAGAAATTCTGAGTTAAATTATTATGTCCCCAGACCCAAAACTGAGTCTGCAAAAAGGAGCCTACACTACAGAGGATCTGTTCTGTGGAACAAGATTCCCTCAGAGATTAGAAAACTGCCTAGTTTAAATGTTTTTAAAACTTCAATTCATGGAAAAGATTTTTCTAATACGCCATGACCCATTGTAACTCTTATTATTCATAATGTAAGTTTTTGTATTTTTAACATTATAGTCAATAGTTCCTTAGTCTTTTAGTCTTAGTATTTTAGTCTAGTTTTAAACAAGATTCCTAGGAAGACCATGTAAAATGATACGATTTCGTGTATAAATGAAGATTGATGATGATGATGATGATGATGATGCTGTAGCACTAGTATTCTTGTAGAGCCAAAATTGGTTAACTCAAAGCTGTCATAAAAAACAGGCTATCATAGATTACTTCAAAAAGGATCAAATGAACATGTTGCGATCTTACAAAAAATGAATATCTATTCCACTTTTAAGACTAACGTCAGTAGATCTAAATCTTTAGACCTTATTAAAAATGAACAACATCACCAGGCAGTAGCAAAATTGCGATCAAGTAATTACAAGTTAAGAATTGAAACTGATAGATACCATCTTCCTAAAATTCCTGAGAATCTAAGGATATGTCAACTTTGCGCGTGGAATAAAGTAGAGAATGAAATTCATTTTTTATTTGAATGCTACTTATATAAAAATTTAAGACAACACTTTTCTCTTTAGTGTCCACAATTAGCTTTTAGCTAAATACCTTGACACTTTAATAAAGTTTATGTATTAATTTTATGTGTGTATGTAAGACGTAGAAGCCAAATACTCCAAATTCGTAGAGTTGAACAAATCAGAAAAAGTTATATTTTTTTAACAATATCAATCCATATGTTTGTAAACAACTGGGCTACTATGTCTATGAAGCATTTCAACTTAGAGAATTTTATTCCATAAAACAAAAGCATGGGAAATAGAGATTTCTAATTATAACTTTTAATTAAATACTATCTGTTTATTTGATTATTTTCTATCGAAATTCATTGTATCGCGCTGTGCGTTTTGTAAACTTCAAAGGAATTTTGGCTTTTTCTGTTCCATCAATCATCTTGGCGGACCTCTTAGGAAACAATGTTTACTTGTACAAGTTCAAAAGGCCATGGTTTGTGATTCGTGATTGGTGCATTTCGATCCGTTTTGTTTGTTTCATGTTTCAAGATTTGTTGCTTTGTGATCGTCCTGTTTCGGGCAATAATTGACGAGTTAAGTTTGCTTAGCAGATTTTTCTGCTCTTTCTTATTCTTGTCACTTGCAAGAATAAAGCAACCTCTGCCTGCTTCCTTTGACAAAAAATCCACTCACCATTGTGATTCCTTTTCTATTCTTGAGCAGTGTAGGGTCATTCTCAGTCGAACTGGGCGAGTACGTTAAATCGTGATTTGCATTAACCCTGCCTTCACTGAAATGATTGACAGAACAGAAAAACCCAAGTTTGCAATGCACACAGCTTGATACAACGAATTTCACTGTAAATATAATTAAATTTATAATTGCGATCGAGGTACAAGAACGCAACCCCTAAGTTGTGTTGGGTGTTCTGTGCATTATTGGGTGTCCTGTGCAATTAATAAGGGAGGTTTTTTGAGATTGCATTTTCGTCGTCAACACACATTTACCTCGCTTTGAGGCGCTTGCTTATGTTTTGCCTCACTTTGACGCGCTAACTCGACATGTGGTGATTCTTTTGTCCTTGGCGCTCATCTTTCAAAGGTTTGCTGAGGTCTGCTATTCTGTCTTCGTAAAGCGTTCATCTTTTAAAAAGTTTGTGGAATCTTCGTAATGCGTACATTGAACTGTGTTTGCTAAATCGTCCAAAGCGTTCATCTTTCGGAAGTTTGCTGTTAAATTTTACTTTGGATTAAGCCTTCATATTTTTCAGCTTGGTTCGTCACTGTCTTTGCAAAATGTATGCAACTACTGGTGCATGCATCAAACCAAAATTAGTTTGTTGTGCCACAAAGTAAATTTACCGAGTTGTGTAGGTCAGCGGCCGTTGTGTCACAAAGTAAATCTACCGAGTTGTGTAGCTCGGCAGCTGTTGTGTCACAAAGTAAATCTACTGAAATGTGAAGCTCGGCGGCGCCATTTGATCATGACTTGTGATATTTTCGGCACCGGACAAACAAACACTTTAACTCTTATGTTATTTATTAGGAAAAACTCACCCACAGTAGCGCCACTCTCGAGTCACTGAAATCAACATGCTCAACCAAATTACTGGAAAAGTTATTGACGTGAGCCGCACACACGTTCCATTGAAGGCTTTGACAGGGTTAGTGCGAAGTTTGAATTCAGATGTGAAAGCTTTTAAAACAGTAAATTCAATGGTAATTCATTTTGTCAACAAGTTGCTGATTGGATGCTCTTAAAAATAACAGAGAAAATTATCCGAAGAAATGTTTTGAAGAAAGAAAAAGAATCCCAGGTTAAACACTGATCGGCCTTTGAGCAACTGCACCCTGTAACTCGTGCCAGTAAAACAAAATGTTCCGTTTACACGTCCGACGCATTCTGGCCAATGTCTCCTCCAATTACAAGCACTTGACACCGAACCATACGATATCTTTTGAAAACGTTCTTATAATGATACACAGTTTAAATAGAGGTTTCGCTGTATATCAGAACCACCCTTCCGCCTCAACCGCTACCTTTACGCCTAACAAACATATCGAACGCACTCTCCTAAGCTCCGATTACTTCTAGTTGTAATGTTATGTTATGTTATGCAGTAAGCAAAAGATAGGATACATTGCTTGACAAGCTGGGGATTACCATTAATACGTGTTTGCTGCAGAAAACAGCTTTGTTGGGAACAGCAAGAATCTTAAGGAAGGTATTGGAAAGTTGATTGATGGGAATTAACCCAAGGGACCTTTGGCCATTGGCTATGGCTCTCCTTGGTGTAGTGTTGGAGCAAATCCACTAGAGCTGAAACATAATAATATTGGCTTTATTTTAGCATATCCAGTGACTTTTCATCTACATTAGATGTTAACATGTACTTATAGGGACATCCTCTTTTTTCTGCATTTAGCGTCATTTCACCAACCCAGATTTTTGGCTTTTTTCTTTCCAAAAATAGGAACGACGTAGTAAAATCTTTTTTGATTTTAATCAATCCTTTTAATCTGAACAATGAGCATTATGTTGTTCATTATTTCCAGGCATAGAAGTTTCGGTGGTGTATCGTGTTTGCTTTTTACTATGACATCGACCATCATATTTTCTGCTTTATTGAGTTTGTGTTGATTTGTTGACCATGTCTTGTTGTTTCAAGGCTCCATGGCATTGATGCTGGGGTTTCGGGCCTCCTTTTCTCAGACTTCTTGTGATTTGTTTTTATGTTTTTCAAGAAACACATTCAATGTTTTAAATGAAAAAAGGGGAATTGGCCTAAACTGTTTTCTCCCTAAATTTTAGCTCAGCAGGTAATGGACCATTCCTATCCTGTAAGGCAAAAAATATGTGCCAGAGGTGCACTTTCCTGTGGGGAGGGGGAGGAGTGGGGTGAGGGACATGACCCTGCCCTCCCTGAGAAAGGTTTAGGAGTTATCCCATTCCCTCATTTTAAGACCTATTTCAGGCAAATTAGCCATTGTAAGCTATCAGTCTTCAGATCAGGGGTTAATTACTTTTTAAATAGCCACAAGGCTTAAAGACCTCTTCTTATAATATGAAGTCAGCAGTATATACTTTTCCCCTTCAAACTTACAGTTTAAGTCTTTCGACAACAATTTAAACGTTTGATTCCAATAACTTTACTCTGCTTTAGAAATGTTCTCTTTCCATAATGCCTAACTTTGGGGTGGCCTATATGAGGAATTGTTTAAAAGCCAGCTGTCTCCCTGTCATAATCCACGTTTTATTGACATTTGGAGTTACCATGGCAACTTAATGATGCCATTACGGTTTTTACTTGCCTTTGTATTTCTGGGTACCAGGAGTTTTCTTTTACCTGCCTTAGTTAGTTACCTCGATTATGGCAAAGTCTGAACAAATTTTTTCAGAGCATTTTGGAAATATTTTGAAACAAAGTTTTAAGGCTCATAAAAATAGTGAATAATTATGCTATTGTATCTAATGCCCTAAAGACCAATTTAGCTGTTGATCAACTCCCCTAGGAATCCCACGTGCACCAAGCCCTTATTTGCATTTTTTGTTTTTAACTTAATTCACCTTCTAGCATTTTCAGTTCAGCTTTTATTTCAACGTTTCTTCAAGAGCACTAAGTAGTAGTTTCCTGTCAGGAGTATCTCTTTTGCGGTCAGAATTTTTGTGCCAAAACAATGAAAGTACGTTGTCCATTTGTTTGCTGTATTTAATCTTTTGCGCTCGCAGTATTTTCACCTTGTATTTCACAGCCGGCCAAAACCGCGGGCTAGTTAGCCATCCTTAGGCGGCTACTTTCATCTCCTTCTACCATAACTGCTAACAAAAAATGAGCAACATTGAATAACATTGTAAAGCATCCGTGTTCCAGTTTTTTAAATGACATTGAATGCACATTTAAACAGGTTTAGATCTGTGAAACATTCTAACCGTGCGATGTTGTGGAATGTCTGCGACATTTTGATGGAATTGTTCCCAGTGTTGCGAGTATTCTGAAGAAACAACGTAGCATCCACAGTCGAAAATACCTCTTGAAAACCCCTGGAAATGCCATTTCTGAGACTCAAAATATCCCTAGATGCCTCGGCCCTCAGAAAACTTGTGCCTTTGGTGCGAGTTCCAATGGCGCCTACTATTCATTATCAGCCTGCTACTTAAAAACTTTTTGACAGCCCTGATTTCAGTTTAAACCACAACACAACAAATTCGACAAATTACGGTACATCAGACCTAATGTCAGTCGAGTCTTTGGGGTCAATAGTCTACCATCTTGCTTATTGCTGTAAACCTCCAGGACTCAAATCAGAATCAAGTTGTGTCTATTGTTAGTGCTGGTCGGTAAAAGAAGTCGCCTTATGGCAGCTGTATCATCCTCGGAGACCCAGGGGCAGTCAGTCAGGTTGGCAGAAATGGCAGGACGAAAGTTTTCAAGTACGGGTGAAAGAGGTCCTGGGTACCAACTCTCATGGAACTATTTTCAAAAATTCAAGCGGATGTCGGCTCCTGATTGGGCACAAAAAATGCTTTGTATTATTGTGCCCAATCGGCGAACAGCTTCTCCTGGGTTCTTTTCATGAGTTTGTACACGACGCCTATTGTCTTGCCACACTTGCCCGGTTCGTTCACGAAGCCTGTGCGTGCAAGGGAAACTTTTATTTTCTACTTTCCTAACCAGAAATGACAGAACTACCGATGAGTCGAAAAAACGTTTGGGGATGCTATCAGCAGGAGCAATTCAATTTGCCCCGAGAAAATTTTATTTTTGACTCATCACAATATATTGTGAATAATAGGAAGTTTAAGATGCAGCAGCGATGACAAAGTCAAAGAAGCAATAGCTTGACAAGGCAAAAAAAAAACTTTACACGTGCATCACACTTTTTTGTACATTTCTTTGCCGTCAACTGCACGACTACTCGTGAAAATGCCTAATCAGTCACATTTTATGAAGGACGTAAACAAGCAAATGACAAAATTCATTCTGTTCATGAACTTGAATGAATATGGTTGATAGAAATTCAGCTCCAGAAGAGTTTGCTTGCATTTGACAAAGTAAGCGAGTCGGAATAATCACAATAGAAACTGAAAAAATGTGGATTCCCTTTTCCATGCAACGATTTCGTGGTTGTCAGTCGTCATGGTATCTTTTAAAAACTCCCTAATATTTACGCAAAGACGTGACAGATGGAAGCGTGAATACCTGTTGTAAGCTCAAGCTTGTATTTTTGGAAAAGCGTCTTTAGTTTTCGGGCAGACAGTATTTTGAAATCAGATGGGGGTTTCGAAAGTTTCCTGACTGCGTGCATTTCTTTGGTGCATGAGCCAGTCAAGCCGTGATTGAGACAACAGCCGTCGTATATGAACTCACAAAAAGAACTCAGGAGAAACTGTTCGCTGATTGGGCACCGTAATACAAAGCATTTTTTGTGCCCAATCAGGAGCCGGCATCCGCTTGAATTTTTGGAAATAGCTCGGTGGGAATCGGTACCCAGGGGCTCTTTCACCCATACTTGAAAACATTTGTCCCGCCCTTCCTCCCAACCTGACTGACTGCCCCTGGGTCTCCGAGGATGCAGCTGTATATGCTATCGACATAATTGGCTAATATCTAAAGAAAACATTTTTAAAACCAGAATTCGTAAAAATGATCGAAGCTCAATGATAGATGATGGATGTAAGGGCTGTTCTCTCTGCTCATCATGATCATTTAATTTTACAAATCTCCTCATTCTTTTAGGAAATACAGTTGACTCCTGATAACTCAAACCCTCGCTAACTCAAACCTCCCGCTAACTCAAACCAAAATGGATTTCCCCTGGATTTCTGTTGTTCATTTGCTGTAATTTTACACTTGGTAACTCGAACCCTCAATAACTCGAACCTCCCGCTAACTTGAAGTAGTTTTTGTTTCCCCTCAGATCATTTCTATATAATTTTACCCTTGAGAACTCGAACCATGTTTTGAGCTCTTAAAAAGTCGGGAAAAAACAGTGTACTGGCGTCTGAAACATTGAATTTTGAATTTCCCATTAATGTGTTGTAGAGTATAGTTTACTAGTGGAGGCTGATGTTGATGTCACAAATCGAACATAAAACGGCTTTACCCATACTTCTCAAAACAGTAAAATGCATGCTCCATTTAGGTTATGTTTTGTTAGGTTATGTTCTGATTTATAAACTAGAAGTATCTTTCCATTTTCACTTAACATTTCTACAATTAAATGTGATTCAAAAGTTCACTGTTCAGTAAAAACTGTTTTTTTTCCTTGCTCTGGGCTATTTTCTTTGAGATCTTGTTTGCAAAGTTAGGGGGGCTGTGAGGGGGCAATTGAGTGGTTTGAAAGTAAAATAATGTTTGAACTACGTACACCAGGGGCTAAAGTTTTTCATTTTGCTGAACTCTCTTGTTATAAAGGAGTGAGTGAGGGAAGAGTTTACATGATAACTTACTTTTGTCTCTTGCTGTAAAGAAACCATTTAATTAAAGATTGTTATACCTGCTCCAAATCAAGGAATTTAATTGGTGGGTTATACTTCTTTTATAGGTTGTCAACAAAGAAAACGCAACAATTGATTTTATAATGTTTTAATCTTTTCTGTTGAGACTGAAGTCTGGCAGGTGATCTATCAAAACCACCTCATCAGTCTGGGCCATATGGAGTCATATTAAATTGGTGGAGTTGGTTTGTGCTTAGGTGCAAATGTAACTTGACCTGATGTTTTAGTGAATAGGGAAGGAGGGAGACTTGTTGAAGAGAGTGAGAGGCCGAGCGCAATGCCTCCGATTCAAATAGTTACTAATAATGAATTGTATTAAAAATGACAACTTTCAGACTGAATAACTCAGCCAGTTTGACTTGTGGAGAATCTGAACTTGAATATTTTAGTTTCCTTCTTTTCACTTTTAAAATAACTTTGCAGCTTTTTGAAGGTTTAGGTCAAGTAAAAAAATTATCAGACTTGAAACATACGTAAGCCTTGTCTGGCAGTCCAATCAGGAATTGATTATTCCAAGATACCTTTAGTTTATGCTCAGGCTTGAGGTATTGACCCTGAAAAAACTGTATCGAGTCACCTTACAGTGTTATTTCCAGGGTTTTTATTAACTCTTTTTATTTAAAATAAAACAATGGAAGTTCTCATATCAACAAACATATGTCAGTTTAGGTGTAGACTGAATATAGGTTTCTATTTTTCCCCAGCACCATGGATCCGACACAATAAGGAAGTTTTGTGACTACAGACTGTGGCTGCACACTGGTGGTGAAATGTCATAATAAGGGAAGCTGCTGCATTCAAGGACCTGTTGAAAAGTTGTCATGGCTTCATAGTAGTAATTTTATAACAAAGCAAAGAATATATTTACCTGTCAGAGTCAATTCTCTTTTCTCTGCAGGTATATTTAAGAAATATTTTTAAATAACCATTTCAGGTCGTTCTTTCAACTTTAGAGAGACTTGTTATTTTGACAATGATTATTTGGTTTGCCTGTCCACATTAGTTTACTGAAATTTTATGTCAGTCGAGTGACAGCAAGAGTTGGATCAAGAATGAAAGTGATGTCATTTTTTCAGAGGATTTGACTTAAGTGTATGAATGCTTTATTTAAAATTTCCAGAAATTCAAATTTTCAAACCCCGTGCTAAGTTAGCAGCATTCATACAGGTTTGTACAATTATCTTGAAAAGGTCTTGAATTTTAGTAATCATCTTAAAATGTTCTTGAATTCACTTAAGGTCCTTGAAAAGTACTGGATTCCTTTGTCAGGTCTTGAAAAGTCCTCAAAATTCAAAACCTTGTCTACACCACACTGTTTTCTGTGAAACAGAGGATATTACATGGCTGCGTGGAGATACGAAATTCCTCTTCGATTGTTGAAAAATATTTCACGAGTGAGCGCAGCAAACGAGTGAAATATTTTTTCAACACGAGAAGAGAAATTTTGTATCTCCAAGGTGCCATGTAATGTTCTATTTTATTATATAAACACCAATGAACTACCAAACCATTTCACATGACTTTAATAGTTTTTTGGTGTGAAAGGCGCGATTTATAATGTAGTCATAGCAACAGTGATATTTTCACGTGTGAAGATCACGTGTTATTTTCACATGTGAAGATATCAAATTTTCACGCGAAGCTCACCTGGTATTTCATTGGTGTTTATATAATAAATTAGATTATTTCGCGGAGGAAAAATTAAATTTAGCTAGTTCTTGGTGTAAGAACCTGTAAAAGTCACGGGTAATCTAAATGTTAAAATATTTTTGTGCATGAACAACAGAAGGTTTTATTTCTGTTTCTTTATTTCAAATGCTATTAAATTTCTGTACCTCAGATGCAACTTCAAGTCATATCCATGCAGTCATTTTGCAAAGTGTTGTCATGGAAAGACATGGCTGAAGAAGTAAAAATCGTAAATGACTCCATAGTTCAAGAGGGAGATAAAGAATGCTGATTTAATAAGTAAATCTTAGTCCTTGAAAACTGTAATTTGTCCTTGAAAAGTCATTGAAATTTGTTTGTCTGAATTTGTACAAATGATGATTCAATATTGTCATGTCAGTTTTAATCTGTTGATGAAATGACATTGCTGTTACTCTGAATCAATTTCTCTTTTTGCCACTCAACTGGAACAGAGGGTTATTACATGTATTTAATGATGGATGCATCATCAAACCAAGAAATCATGGTAAAAATAATAAGAACTTGATTAAGAAATTAAAAGAGGAATATGTATCTTAAAGAATTAGAATACCGTATTTCCTCGAATAATAGCCCTCCCTCGATTAATCACCCCCCCCCCCCTTTCCGAAATATTCAAAATAATTGCCTCCCTCAAATATTCGCCCTCCTCCCCCTCTCCTCTCGCTATCTTCTTCTCTTTTTATTCCCTCCCTGTCAAGTTAAGGTGCAATGTGATCCAGCATAATAATTGATCAGTGACGATTCAAGCTATGACAAAAGAACTAAATTTGGAAGAATTAAAAAGCCCATGTTCAGTTTATTTGATGTGATTATTTTTTGATTTAATGGGAAAATAAAACAAATATTTAGGGCACAACTTCCAGTGAGCAATATTTGAAATAATCACCTCCCTTGAATAATCGCCTTCCCTCAAATAATCGCCCCCTAGCTATTATTCGAGGAAATACGATAATTCCATTCATTTTATTTGCTCGGTGAGTAAACAAATTATACTAATTTACAATTATAGAATGGGTTGATTTTTAGTTGAGTTATTGAAGTTTGCAGCTCCACAGCTGCATAAGTGACCAATTGTCTAAATTTACTCTGCTATATATTAATTGATAACGAAAGGCCAAGGGACTGTCAAAATTTGCTTGCTGTAACAAGATTCTTTTCATATATTTTACTATTACTGGGGCAAAACGAATTGTTCATTATACCAAGGACTTCCTTATACAGGTGTTTGTTATATCGAGGTTATGCTGTAGTAGTAAAGGTAAACAAAATCTTTCAGTCACTTGTGCTATATATGACTGACAAAATGACAATGATGGTATTACTACTTTCTAAGTTTGTCTGCCATTTACTTGTTTTTCAATTTTTCTGGCATCAGTCATTTTTAAAATAGATGATCGTTTCATCGTAATGAGGCTTCCTCGAATTGAATTTCCAGTTTTGCACCCTGGGGTGAGGGGGAGATACTCATATCTATAACCTGAATTTCAAAACCCATCTTTTCATGTATAGAGGTAGCCATGGCCTTTTGGTATTTTACCAATTTTGTGCCTTTCTGAATACTCGAGGCTAGCTAGTCATATGGTACAATGGGCCTTTTGAAGGTGGGCAGTTGTGTGATACAAAATCACCATCCTGGGAGGCAAGGGTTGTGGCCAGTTGACAGCTGTCAAAACAGGGTATCTACTGACCAAAATGATGTGGCTCAACTCTAAGTGGATTTCTTTGCAAAGGTTACTTTGAAGTTACTTATAAATTTAAGAACGGGAACTTCACCTCGGCACTCAAGGCAGCCTGAGCTAATAATATACATGATATATATATATAATAATGTAGTTGTAGAAGAACTGGATTATTTGGTCCAAGACATTAAACAACCCCCCTTCTTTTTTTGGGTATTTTTAGATAGTGACCTTTCAGATATTTCAAGAGCAAGTGGAAAAAAGAGGGACTATTAATTAAAAATTACACCATTAATGCAAATAAGAGCGCTCTAATAAGTGCACAGTGCGCCTTTTACACACTATCCACTAATAAAACTGTGCATGACCTATTGCAGAAAGAAAGTCAAAAGGAAAGCCAAAACCTGCACCAGGAACACTAAAATTGTCTTGCTGCTGACTATCCTATAATTCCAGTATTTATACGAGGCATTAAAGAGACAAATGTCTTCAAAGCCATTTCAAAATTAATATTCCATAAAAAGAAACACCAATTTCAGTTATCCTTTATTAAATTTATATGCTCTTTATGTTAACTACCCATTGTAGGTCATGTGATGTTCTCTGCAGGTTAAAACTCTTCAAATTCACCATTTTCAATTAGATCATAATGCACTTTATTTACCTCCCTATATTTTGCATGTGCATTGTCTTTGATTTCTCTTGGGACCACTGTAATGCCGAGGAGAAATTGGAATCAATGATTATGCAAAGCTATGGGGATAAACAAGGTGCATTCTCATCCAACTGAAAGTGGTGAATATATATAAAAAAAAATTGGTCTTATTCTCCATCTACACCACTATATAAAACTTGTCTACTCTTAATTTTGTTTGGAAACTGAGCCCTTCCCTACCCCGCCTGGTGGTGACTAAATGGAAGAGAAAGGGGGTAAGGGGGTAGACCACACCCACTCTGCCCTCCCCGGGAAAGAAGTGGGGAAAAAAGTTAGCGTTGGTGAATAGCGTTTTTATCAGCTTCGCGATAATAATGAAACTAAATGTAAAGAAGATAAAAAGCAATTAAATTATTAGAAAGAAAAACTGGTTTACTTTAATGTATTTTCTGTGTTATCAACGAGTTATAATAATTTTTAGTTCATATATTTTGTAATTAATATTGCTTGTCAATACACAATTCTGCCTACAGGTTGCAGAATTATTTATTCAATACACTATTTATCTAGTTTCTAGCACGAACGAACGTTTTCTATCCGTCAGGAAGTAATATAGAGACTAACGCCTTTGAAATCAAAAGCTGTCAACCCTCAAACTCACACAATATCCCCAGAATAGGGAGACATATGCCTAACCGAAAACTTGCTCCATTTTCTAGAACACGGTACTGCGGCGCTCTTTTGAGTAAAGGGCTATATAAAATATCCCATTTTCATGAACACGGCAGTGCGGCGCTCTTTTGAGTAAACAGATTTAAATATAGTTCATTTTCGTGATCTACAACACGGCAGTGCGGCGCTCTTTTGAGTACAAAAACATACCACTGGGGCGCTCTTTCGAGTAAAAAATTTATGAATATATGAATAAATTACCCGGCAGTGGGGTGTGGGCTCCCGCCCAAACCCCCCTCCCCCACTCCCCTCCCGGGAAGGGGGAGAGGGGGGTGTGGGCTCCCGCCCAAACCCCCCTCCCCCACTCCCCTCCCGGGAAGGGGGAGAGGGGGGTGTGGGCTCCCGCCCAAACCCCCCTCCCCCACTCCCCTCCCGGGAAGGGGGAGAGGGGGGTGTGGGCTCCCGCCCAAACCCCCCTCCCCCACTCCCCTCCCGGGAAGGGGGAGAGGGGGGTGTGGGCTCGGCCCCCCACTCTTTAGGGGGAAAAGTTAAAGTCTTTATCCCTCAAGGAAAAGCTTGTCTGATTTTTCTAGCTATGTTACCAAACAAAACATTCTTGCAAAGGCTTTTCAAGAAAAACCTTTCGCTTAAGTCACCAGTAGAAGGTAAGTAAGGGTAGGAAGGTCCCGATTTATAAACATAAACAAGTAAGATCTTTGACAAGTTTTTCTTGATGGTTTAAATGGAGAAGTCAAGATAACTATTTTTCTAATTTACCACTTTTACCCAGACGATAATACACCTTGTCTACCTCTAAGATTTTGCCCAACCATTGTATTTAATTTCTCCTGGGTATTACAGTCATGCCAAGAGAAATTGAAGACAAGTGTTAAGCAAAGGATTGAGCCTTAAACAAGGTGGATTATGGTCTCTGTGAAAATGGTGAATTTGAAAAAAAGTTCTCTTCTTCTCCATCTACACCACCAAATAAAACTGCTCAAAAATCTTACAAGTCTAAATTGAGACCTTAGTTACCCTTACTTACCTTCTGCTGGTGACTGCTAAAGAAGGTTTTTCTTGAAAAGTCTCCGCATGAATGTTTTTATGGTAACATAGATAGAAATATCAGACAAGTTTTTCCTTGACGGATAAACTCTCTAACTTTTCTATTTAGATTTAACAACTATTAGAATTGTCAAAAAAACTGACTAAAACTTCTTATTTAAAATAAGTTCTTTAGTAACACAACATGATTGTCCGCAAAATCCTCGAAAGGCTGCGGTAATTTAATGTTTCCTTTCAATGTCGTTTTGGTTCTGTTTGTGGTGTATCTTCTCAGTGATAGTCACGGCTCGTGAACTGCGTCTTGCATACATACTGCGTGTCTGAAAGAAATTAAAATACAACACAAATTTAGGAGTGTAGAATTCTTTTAAACAGTAAATATAGTTCCTTAGTTTTTATTGCTGAATCTGTGTATAAAGAACACACTTCACTTTTGCTTACTGACACTGCTGCTTCCGAATAGTCCATAAAAAGATGTCAACATCAGGCCTTCCAAGGAATCTCTGAGGCAAAACTATGGCAGTCTACATTTCTACTTGGCAGATTTTTTTGTTACAGATAAAACCTTTTGACCGTTCTTTTCTCTTGCATATTATGGACGGAAATTTTAAAGTTTGGTTCATTTCAACTGGAGGATGTCCTCGCTATAATGCTTCTTAGGCATATGAGGTAGTGTAAAATCTTTAATGAAATAGGTTTTTGGACGTTTTATTTTTTAGTTAAGTTCACTTATGAGATACTTGTGTGAAACGTATAATACTGAAATTAACCTGATTGACCAAGAGATCTCGTGTCTGTTTACATATTATCACCATTCCCTAACTTTATTAAGGATTGTGAGTGTGGCTAATCTTTATTAAAGCGTAATTACAAAGGCCAAAATAAAGAAACAAAACCTTTGCTAATGCACTTTTCTCTAGTGTTAGCCTTGCATGAAATCGCCTGATACGAGATTTCACCATGCAATCAACAAAATCAAAATCAGTTTCAAATCATTTTAATTTCTATTTCACTGGAAGATTAGTAATTTCTAAATCCATGCCTGGGTAAGCCTGAAAGAGGAAACAAAAAGAAGGCAAAATTATTGCTAGTTTTTTATTATATACTTATTTATTTTGATAACTTTATTTGGAGGACATGAAAAAAAAACCTAGCTAGTTAGAAAAACCTAATTGAGAAGAAAAGGAACTCTAGAAACAAATATTGTCTTCTTATTTTGCTGGTTCTTACTTTGGTAACTTTTTCCCAAGTGATTTAATAAAATTCTTTAAAGGACGGAGCTATGTCATGGTTGCCACTTTCGTATAATCACATGATATAAAACCCAAGAAACACATTGAAATAAACTGATAATGAAATAATCAGGGTTCGATTTCACTTAAAGTTGCTCTAATATTTCATGAATTAATGTGAGACTTTGGCTTTCGATGACTTTGGCTTTCGATGGCCAAAATCGAACGGATTGCCAACTCAGAAAAATGTTGAAAGTACATTGTTCTTGTAGGGTACTCTTCTGTTTAAAATGGTAATATAAATTTTTAAACCTAAGAATTTGAAATTTCATAGGTGATAATTTTTTCATTCAAATGAATTGTGAATGAGTGTTTTAAAATCAATTTTACCGTACTTGAAAGAAGTCAAAAACGTCTCAAATACTGGGTGACTCAGAAATCGAAATAAATTGTTGCAAATTTAACTTTTTGTTCTACATTTTCCTGCTCTTAACGTGTTGTACTGGCTCCAAATTACGAATGCATAATTTTTAAAGTAGCGGAATGAGCAGTGACATCTGCTGGAACGACACCTTATTTCAGGCACCCTAGTTTACAGAGTACGTACAAGATCAGCTCAAATTTATTCCTCTCTATGCTGATTAGTTATGAACAAAAGAAATATTGAAAGAAATACATGTACCTCACAGTGGCTAAAATTTTAATGAAATTCTTTTGCCAGTAAGCGGACGAACTCTTGGAAAGTACCTTACATTTTCATGCTCTTAAGTCAGTGCATCAAATTCTTAACCCGGCCTATTCAGATGTTTTGACCTCCTGGGACGATTAATGGGCTCATAATTTTTATAACTGAAATGTAAAGAAAAGACTTTCAAACTTTCTTGATAAATTAATTAACCTAAAGGGATAAATAGAAATAAAAAAACACTCCTGACACTTTTAGAATATGAAAATTCTAACATATAATGACTCGAAAAAAATCTTGAAAAAGATAGACCAAGAAATCGAGAGATTATGTTGAAAGTGCAAACTTTGCTTGCTAGACCTAACGTTTTTTATCGATCGAATATACTACCATGACGTCATTTTCTAAATTAGACAATTTAGTGGTGTTTGTTTTCCGGTAAACAATCTGCAAAAGAAATTTCTTTTTTTGCGACAAGCAGGCAACTTAACGAAATGTGGAAAATACATGTACGATACGATTCTAATTCTTCTCTGTGAAAGAAATAAATGTGCATCAATGAACAAAGCCTGCTGGAGATAGACGCTCTAGTAGGCAAAAGACTTGTTCACTGAGACTAAGATTTTAATGAAATTCTTATATGCGAATAAGCAGACAAAATCTCGAAAAACATTTCCTTAAATTGTTCCTACTATTAACAAGTTGAATTCAGACGGGCAATAATAGCTCCTCTATAACATTAAAACCTTTCATGATGAGGCCACTGAGTTTACCTTAGAGATGTGGAAAAACAGGTTTTGGCAATGAACAAATCAAAAAGGATAGTTTTCGGATTAAATATCATGGATATAATTAAATTAACTTGAACTTAAACAAGAGAACCTAGGAACGAGGTTGGTAAAAATTATTGATTCCTAGATGTTATTTGTTCTTGTTTATAAAGTTAAAGACAAGGTTTCTTTGCTTATAGCTTGTTTTCACGGTTGCATCCTTACTTGAAGTTTGAAAAAAAAAATTGGAAAAACATTGCACAAGATAAACCAACTAATACATGATAAAAAATATATCCTCTTTTATCACCACCCCTACAAACTTCAGTTTGTGCTTACCCTTGCATGGGTAAACGAAACATGAATTTAGCTAATGAGGTAGCAGGTGATCAGCTCAGTATTCAGCTCAACAAAAGCTTTCAACGAAAGTCGAGTGTGTGAAAAACTTGTACTTAGCAAAAAACCTGGGAAATCTTGAAAAAAGTACTTTCCATGTTTTGGAGTCTTTTTATTTTCGATTTCTTATTTAATTTTATTTGTGTTTGCGGTTTGTTTTTTATTTGTTTATGATTGTGATGGTTTGCTTAATAAATGGTTCTTCTTTATTAGTCCACAGTTTAAGGGTTTAGAGAAGTCTTTAGAGATTCGTATTGAACGACTTGAAGATGTACTTTGCTTTTTTGTTTTAGTTCCGGAACGATGAACCGGTACAACTCTAGCTTTTTAATAAATTTAGCAATATCAAATTAATGAGGAAAGATATCTTCATCCAATTTTTAAATGGGAAGAAAATCATTCTGCAACAAAATGTTAACTGAAAGCATGTGCGTATTTACAAAAAAGAAGTCTTGAAATAAATAGCAACAGCTGTATTTTCACCAAGGCAAATAAAATCTAGAGAGCCATGGTTAAATCTCGACTAAATCCTCTTATTTTAAATAGCTGTAACTTTTTATTTTTTTATTTTTGCCATGGCAAGGAAAAGGCAAAAAAGAAAAGGAAGGCTGATGAAAAACTATGTAAACTTGACATCAGAAAGGAATTCTCTATTTCGCTGGTTCGTATTACTTCGTCCGTAAATGAAAATTTTTGCGCAAGTTCTTCAAACAATATTTCAAAAATACATTTCTAACTGTTTGTTATAACTTTGCTTCTTTTCTTAAGTTTATAAATAAATTTACTGATACTTATAAGAAAAGCTTCAGCAGGCGCCCGAATCAATCATGGTAATTAAAGATTGATTAATAACATCAAAACTACTGAAATCTAATTCGCAAGTTACTGGTTTCATCCGGGTTTTCGTCGAAAACATTTTTTTTTTCCTCAAAAAGTACTGGATAAGTTAAAACGAAATCAAAACAAGGTTATAGTCTAATAATCATTATCTGTTTCAATCAATTGTTATGCCTAATTTTTTGTATGGTTTATCGGTGTACGGAGCCTCCTCTTCTGATCTTATAACAACGTACAGCACTTTTTAGATGGGTGCTATAAACGCAGGTATATATGGAGGAAATTGAATATAAGGAAGCTGCTTGAAAGATCACATTGTCGTATTTTTTAGAAAGGTATTGAGGACAAATTCGCCCCTTGTGAAGATTTTACCAGAAAGGAATTTTACCAATTACGCGCTAAGAAAACCATGCGTTTATCATCTTATAGTGGCAACAGAGCGCTTCTAATCGTCCTATGTGAATAGACTTATAATTTAGCTATGATATTAATTCCTTGATGTAAAAGATGTATAATTGTTTTAAGAGCGCTTAACTTTTTTTATTTGTTTAACTTGTAACCTGAAATATGTAGTTTTATCTTTTGAATTTATTAAAGACATCTATATTCTATTCTATTCCAGTCCTATAGTTCTGAATCTAACTTTGGAGTAAATTAACTTCGGAATAAATTATTTTATAAAGAGTTGACCGAGAGATAAGAATATCCTAAAAAACCTTTTTTCTGTCATAGTCATCTAGTAAATTAACTTAATTTCAATCAGTCGATTATAATTCGATACTGATAAGATATCACACAATCTATCAATTCCTCAAAGAACTAGAAGTTCACTGTAAGATAGGAAGCTCATTGTGGTTCGGATTTCTCAAAGCGAATTAGTTGACACGTGCAGAAACGAAAACTAAAAAAGTGAAATTGGTTGATTCTTATTTTAGCAGGTAACCTAGTTGAAAAACATAGTTAAGAAAATTTCTACTTCTTTTTTTTGTCTGTTTCTAATAATTCAAGCAACAAAAGAAAATAAAGGAAATAAATGTGCATGAACCAAACCTAAACTGAAGGAAAGACGATCCATTAGGCCAATCAGTCATTTGATCACTGAGACCAAGATTTTAATAAAAATCTTCGGCAAATAACTGAGCAGACGAAATCTTGAAAAAATGTACTTTAAATCTGCCATGCTCTTAAAATAATAACCTTAAAATAAAATTTCAAATCTATACAAAGAGCCCTTTGAAAGAGTAAAAAAATGCAGTAAAAATAATTAATCAACTCTTTGGAGCTTTTGAGCCCGTGTATTACAAGAATCGAGTGACTAAACTAAAAACCAACTAGTCAAATCTGAAAACCTAAATGAAGTCCATTAAGGTTTCTGATCTTTCCATTGTTTTTATCAAATGAATGGCAATAAATCTTAAATATGATAAAAGAAACAGAATGAAGAGAAATACTTCTTTTGATTTCGACGGTTTCGTTAAAAGCTGTTGATCAATGCAGAGTGACTATTCGAGAACCCGGCGCTAGCCTTCTCTCTCTTCTTCTTCTTTTCACTGCTAACCTTTTTAAGCTTTGATTTTAAAACATCTTCTGAAGAATGAAAATTAAAAAGTGAAAGCCTATTGAAGATTTTTTCTGAAAATGTTCGAGGAACAATTTTGTATTTCTCACGACTCGTAACTGTAAATTGTATAATTAAGTAGTCTAGTTTAAAACCGTTGACCAGTGAATTAAAAGTGGAAAATTAACAAGATACTTATCCATCCTCCAGGCTTGCGAATAGTCATCATTCAAGCGATCAAGACGGACACTTTAGGACAATTGTAAATCTGAAAGGAAGAAATATAGCACAAGATTAGCTGACAGTTTCAGCCGATGATTTCCAGAAGTTAATTTCTAAAATTCATAATTGGTAAACCGAGATGTATAGAGGTGTAGAGGTATTTACCTGGACTTCATTACTGCCAATCAAAGTAGACTTCACATTCGTATGAAAAAGCTTTACAACTCTGAGATGAATTCTACATACTTCTGTTCTGCTGGCCTAAAAGAAATGCAGAAAACATCTTAACACATAGTCTTCTGACTGGACAGAACTCAGTCCCTCAAAAGCTGAAAGTCGGTAACTAAGTACTTCCTCGACCCCAGACTTCCAACTAAACAAACACCCCTTATTACAACTACGTCCCCAGGGAATTACGAAAATCCCCGAGAATTAATCCGATGCAGAAAAGTGTCAATCCGAAAATCTACAGATCGTAACCTATTGTGGCCTTGCAATTTTGTTAGATTCCCAGGACCCTCAGGGAAAGACCGCAATCCATGTGAAGTGCCATTTCACTGGGCCATTTCGCGTCCATGCTTTTCAAACTTCCGTATTTTGAAATTTTTATAATCTAAAATGGCGCTTAAATTCGTATTTTCAAGTTTCAAATTTTGACCCTCAGAGAAATTTTAAGGTGATATTTTATTTGATACCGTGATTTGTAAAGTGAATAACAGAAACAAAACACCAGTCAAAATGTCGCAAATCGATCTCAGTAACATAATTTGTTACATAGGGTTAAAGAAAAAAAGAAAAAAGCATAGAGCAAGAAAAAACAAATTTCTACATATCTGAAAGTTCTGTCTTCAGTATACAAAATTCTTTATCTCTTAAGTATAGAACTCTAGACTGAAAGAATTAAGAAAAATTGAACATCGCCTAATAATTTATTAACTGTACGGAAAATATATTGCTACAGTAATAATGAAGTAAATGAATTAATAAAAAAATGAATTAATAAATCAATAAATCAAAAAACACATAAATCGTGACATGTAGACATAAAAAACTAAACGAAATTTCTTAATTTAGGTAGCTTAGTAGTCTATCGCGTCGTAGCTTGGTGAAAAGATGCTTTCACTTGCCTCGAAGTTCTTGCTTATTGTTCCAAGTCTATAATGGCCTGAATAAATCACCTGCATACATTACCCAAGTTATTTAATGTGATTAACGTTTTTTATAATCTACCTTATTTGATTCAACCATTAGTTATTTCAAGCTTTATCCCCTAAAGTCTAATAAACTGGCAAGGTATTGCGAGCTATAGCAATCTGTGTGGCATCAAAATGTTTATTTGATGAGAGTATTCTGAGAACATATCTCTAGCATTAAATATATTCAGTATTATATCTGTAAAAGACAATACCAACCCGAGCAAAGACTAAGAGTGATCTTAGTAGAAATATTTGTTATCTATCCAGCATGAAGAGAAAATTATTTAAGTGTTACATATAAAGCCAAATAAATTGAGTGGTATGTTTTTAATTTCTGATTTCGTTACTATCATAAATATTAGAATTAAAAACCAGAAAAACACAATGTTTGCCAATGTGGCGAGTCAGAGGCAAGAAAAAACGAGAGTCTTCCATGAGGATGCCGTTTTGTTATTTTCTATGAACAATGTCTTTGCTCTGTCAACAAAGTAGACAGTCAAATAAATATTTATTTTTGGCAGCTTTGTGATTGTTAGAAGATTGCCGGTAAAATACTTAATGGATACAATTCCGGTTTGGCTTTTGATAAACCCAAAGCAAATTTTGTACTGACGTTAATTAAAAGCAATTAAACTGATCAATTGAAAAAAGTCGCAAACATTCCGTAAAATAGTCTGAAACTGAATGGCCAATGGCGTCCTTCACATGGTTTGCTTGGGGACCCACCCTTAAGATCTCCATCGCAAGTTATATATGGATCTTTTAGAATTGTTCCTATATACAGGAAAATCTGAATTCACCCCAATGATGCTCAAACGAAGAATTTGTGCCCTTGCTTTCTGGGTATCTGGAGCCCTCCTCCTCCCCTCTACCAATGGTAATACACTCGAGTTCGTTTGTTTTGGAAGAATTTTTTGCCCTTACTTTTTGGTTGTTTGAAGCTCTCCTCCTCCCCACTACCGATCGTAATATACTCGAGTTTTTTTTTTAAATTTTCCCACAAATATCAAAGAAAGAATTTCTGTCCTTGTTTTTCGAGTATGAACGCTCTCCTCCTCCCCTCTACAAAAAAGAGCTTCACACTCCGGTCTCCCACAAAACATAGCGTGGGAGCTAAAAATGAACGGTTTATAATGTGCATCCTTGGAAAGAGAGAGGAAGGTGAATGAACAGATAACAAATACTTATCTCCAAATTCGTCCGTTTCGTGGTGAAAAAAGGACTGACAACTCTTCTAATGACAGTTAGGACCCCTACAGGGCTGGCGACTCTTGAGATCAACCGGTGAACGGCAAAGCGATTCCCTCAGGATGGTCCAGTCTTCCGTGTCTCAAACGCATAATCTAACGAAAAACAAAGATCAACTATCCTCTCAATGAGTGCATGTATACAGTAACAGAATATAAATAAATGAGTAAATATAAATCATCATTATACTGCCCTTAAATAATTTGTCGTTATATCTGTTGTTTTGAGGTCAGTTAACGAGGTGCTTTTCAACAGCAGATTGGTCAACATATGTTCGGTAGTTTTCTCAGCTAAGCCCACCGAGTACGTTGGACTTGATGTAAATGATTGACAAATGTGGCTCAAAAAATATCGAAGTTCGTATATTTTGAACCCAAATTGTGAATATTGTACTTCTGTCAGGAGCTGGATTTACGAAAGCATGCTAGGCTCGCAATCAAGTTTTTAATGCTTGTAATGCGAAGTCCTTTTAGCTAAAGAGAACGAAACGAAACACAAATGCTTTGAATCAGCATCTTTACTACTATTCGGCAATTTTTTGTTAATTTTCTGATATCGTATCACAGTTACTATAATTTAGCTTTAATTGCTTGTTCTGTTACAGAGGTCTCCAGTTGCAAGGCATTAAAAGTCAATTAGCAGCTAATAGACCTTCTTAGCTTCTGCTTTGTTTTCCCCAATGCAGGTCAAGTGATAATTCTCAAGAAAACTGTTTGTTTCAAATTTCTCCATATTCATGAGCATATGTACGCGTAATTTTGGAAAAGACTCTTGGGGCCAATTCCCCTGGGACCTTCACTTGGAAAACAAAACAAACAAGCTAAAGAGGTCTATTGACGGAGCGATGCATAGAATACAGTTTAGCCGAACCGCAGCCGGGCGCGAAAAAATGTTTGGAAGATAGTAAATCGCTGACATTTCGAAACGAAATGTCGGCGAAAGAGTAGACAACTGGACGAAATTCTGCAAATTTTGTCCTCAAGTCTTTTTCACAGTACTGTGGGTATACATGAATATATCCTAAGTTAAGCCTACTTTAGAGCAGACTTAGGATACTTGCAAATGGGACATGTCTAAAATAATGATATGTCCTTATGTTCCTAAGTTATATCCCAGGATATATCTTAGGCAGATTCAATCTTGTTTTAAAATGGGTTAGCCTATCTAAATCTTTTGTTCGGTATATGCTATATTTATTGTAATTTCCGCTGTTTTCCCTAAATTTTCCTTGTTTACTTGCTTAAAAAGCTAGATTAGTAGCTCTGTTATGTTGTTACAGTGACTTCGAAAGGGATCTTGACTAATGACCCATCTCGCCCTTGAAAAAGTTCATCAGTACCAAGCAGTGAATTCTAAAAAAGTCCTTTTAATTCAATGAAACCTTTTTAAATGTGTTTTTGAACGAAGTTTTTAAATAAAAAAGTAACAGCCATATTTGATCAAAAAAAGTTTTGAAATATCAACTGAAAATCTATAAGAAGCAATTGCAAGGTTTAAAATATGCCCAGTTAAAGCAGAAACTGACTGAGCCCGACAACAGAGTGAAGACACAAGGTTTCAAATTCCAGCAACTAACAGCAATCAATTATCGATAATGACAAAAGACCACACAAAAGACGCACATATTGGCAAGATTAAACTTTATTGTGCTTATTTCTTGCATGCAGAGCATCGCAATGAAATATAAAAAATGCGTTTATGCCGCATTTTTTACTGATCATTTGAATCAAGCCGGGAGTAACGTTACATTTATACGCCTACGGTCTCAAATATCTCCATTAGCCAAAAAAACTATCGAATGAATGTTGACCAATTTTTACCCAAATTTGTACCCCCTGGTAGCACCTCACAAAATCTCCTCATAAGACACAATAATTCCATTATACTAAAGATCAATCATATCGGAATTTTTCTTTCAAATTTTAGCAAAATTGGTTTTAAAGTTAAACGATTAGCAAGTCATGATTGATCTTTTTCAACAACCTGTAGAAAGTAGAGCTTCTGAGAGAAATAAAATTCATTTTGGAACAGTCAATTTTAGAAAAACAGAGAATATACCAACACAAATCTTTTCGTGATGCCAGCAAATCGAATATTTTTAGAAACAGCCGGGATAAAAATTCACCAATTAATTCCATTTAGTTTTTTTCCAAAGCAAATACGGCTTTTTTCGTCCTCAGTTATAAAAACAACTTAATAACGTGATATCATAAAATATACTTATCTGTCGGCCTTCCGTTCACTTGTCGGAATGGACTTTCCAAGGACTCTGAACGTGCACTGTTGAAGTTCCTTTAACGTACCATCGGTTTTACAGATTTCTCTGTGAAAAGACAAAAGAGATTAACGAAGTAATTACTTTCCTTTACGTTTAGTCTTCACAGATTTTCCTGGCTTATGGCTCTTGATGTATCATATTCCCTCAAAGTTGGTGATTTTCAATTTACCAACGCCGACAAAGGGGACTCATTTGTTTAATTCTCGTTATTTTTACGCAAATGTCTTCCGTTTTATTAGTACCTTTCTATTGTAAAATAAAATCGTAATCAACAGCAGATCGGCGGTAGAGTATAATTTGAGACCATTATAATCCATGAAAAATAAATTAAAACGTCAACTAATATGAATTGTACATATCAGTTAGAAAGAGGAACAAAAGGTTTAACCTATTGTAGTTTTGGTTACGATGTACAATTAGATGCTTTTCGCCACTGAAAATGATTTCTCGGAGATTACAAAGAAACAGATTATAACTAGGAAAAACGGTGAAGTTAAAACTTTACGGATTACCTGACATAAACCGCAGAGACTGGCTGAAGGATCCCACGCCAAAGTCCTCGAGGCATTCTCACTCGGTGACGAAGCTGCAGGGAACTGTTTCACTGTTGGTAGAAGGCAAAAAAGTGAGTTTGTCTAATTAATACTATTGAGTCAGTTAGTATTTGATCCAAACCTATCCAAATTTTATCCTAAAAAAAGCATGAAATAAATAGAGCGGCAACTCAAGTTTACTTCTACGATAATCGTGGGATGTAAGAGTTTGGCCGCGAACCGCTTCAGTCAACACGTGTCGCCTTAACACTTTTGCAGTTTTAGAGACAGGCTCTGATATATAAAGCTCTTAGAGAAATGACTTATTAAGAGAACAAACCTGTTATCGTCTTGACTGATGTACAACAAATTTATCCACAAGAGGCAAAACCACAGCGTTTAGGTCGTCTTTCCAGTCGCTACTTTCAATTTTAATACTGGGTGTGTTCCTAGGTTTTATACCTTCTGGTATAAACGCTAATTTATTCAGCTCAGGCAAGAAATACCTTTCACTGAGCTGAAAAAAAAAAAAGAAACAAAAGGAAGTGTTACTTCGTGATAGTTCCAAGAAATATGTAAAAACCCACCTTGCAACCTGTTGTTTTCGGCTTGTCGGAATTTGCTGCACTGTTTTGTACAATGTAATTAATCCTCTACCATTAAGATCTGGTAGGTCATTGCATGATGTGCACCCAAGTGCATTTTCATTCTTAGTTTTCATGTTATTACCAAGAGAACGGTATTTTTTGCTGTCTAGATTGCGGTGGCGGCCGGTGCTAGTTTTGTGACGCTTGCACTCTTACTGATGGCCTGAGTATAAATGATACTACTCTTGTTCAAATTTTCTTTTCTTTTTTTCCTGTATGACATAGTGAGGGCGAAACAAGACGCACTTTAGTGGGGTTTGAATAAAAACGCCTTTACCAGTAGATGAATCGTATAATATTCACACTTTGGGAAAATGCCAACATGAGATGAGAGAAGATTATCATCATTTGTTTCCTCTGTAGCTTATCATTGGTGTAACCAGGAGAACCATAACAACAACAAGTTTACTTAGTATTACCATTTATATACATGTTACCGATTGAAATACAAAAATTAATTTTTTTTCCCGTCTTTCAAATGCTTAAAAATGTACGTAATAAGCAGTTAGGGCCTGTTTACATGGAGGTGGGGGACCCCAGGTAGGTGAGGTAACCCGCTCAGGTAGGGTAAAAAAACCCCCTCCTTTACATGCAATCTTGCAACCCCGCCATCCTGGGGTGCACTTTCACAAGATTAATGAATAGCCGCTAAGCACGTAAACAGGAAAAATACTGGCAATCTAATTGTAACTTTGCTCTAAATCAAGTTGGATAGCGATGTTTCGATTTGTATCCTCTCGAATCAAACTCGACTTGCAAGAAATCAGCCTGTTGCAGGTTGCGAAAAGTTGTTGCAGAATGTAGAGACTAGTTTTTCTTTTTGCAACCAAATCTGTACATTTTGCGCGTTTTACCGGCCCAAGGTAAACTTTTTTTGCAACAAGTATTTATTCCTTTTTTGACTGGGTACTTCCTTATAAGAGGCTAATGGGGATGTGCCGCTGGATGGGGTCGCACTTCACGACTGGATTGACTGTAATGTTGTAGCATTTTAAATAGAGTTACTAGAATGGGTTAGACATTTTAGGATTATTTGAGGTAAGACAGTTGTTCGTATTCACGGTTAGCAAACGTCCCAGAATGTTTGTACTGTAGGTGAAAAATGGGTCAGTTCATTTTGGGATGACTTATTTAAAGGATTGATAAGGTAGATACATATAAATAGAAAGTGACTATCGCAAAAATTACATATTTACCCAAAAATGACTAAGGTGGGGTCTATAATTGGCCACAGAATAGACTATAATGGGGTAGGGGCTCTGAGAGGCCAGGGGCACATCCCCAGCAAAAATTAAGCAAAATACAGTGGACTCTCTCTTAACGGACACCTCTATAGGACGGACACCTCCCTAAAACGGACACCTAGAGTTGGTCCCTACCTTTCTTTACTCCCTTTATTTGACTCTCTAAAAGACGGACATCTCTCTAAGACGGACACTTACTGCCGGTCCCAAAGGTGTCCGTCTTAGAGGGAGTTGACTGTACCCCCCCCCCCCCTCCTGGGGGGCTCAAGTCGACTGCGTAAGCGCCAAACCAGTAGAAACTGGAAACAGGCTTTGAGAAAGTATAGACGAGGAGGTGAAATGCCAGATCTTCGCCACGGCAATGTATTCCAGCTGCAAAGCCGGCGTTTCCAGAAAGTGTGAGGAACCGAGTGAGTTTATGGACTTATCGTGCAAACAAATTTAATCTGGCGCGAAGTGAAGATTATCTTGCAATGTTTCTTGAAATGTTTTAAATCCCCACGACACAGAAATGGTCAGAAATGTTAGCACCTGCTAGGAGCGCTTTCTCTCCTCTGTAGAGGCCTCTTTGTGTTACTGGGGGGGGGGGGGGGGGGGGGACTGGGAAAGAAGAAAAAGACAGCGCGCGGGGAACGAGCGAGAGGAGTGCCCCTTTACTACCCACAAGGCTTAACCAGGCGCGCCAGCCTTGCACCCGGCCCACTGTTATCTAGATCTTTAGTATAGTCCGTGAGGACGCTCTTTACAGAAGGTTTAGAGTGTCTGCAATCGACGCTTAGCTGTACTTCTAGTAAAAACCCTTAGCGTACTCTCATGTTATTAAAACTCATAAGCAAACAAATAAACAAACAAAAAATGGGACAGTGAAAGAACATTCCCTATTTCCACCTTCCTCCCTGCTTTCGCACTTTAAGAAAAAATCATAACAGACGTAGCGTGTTCCTTTTTTGTCTAAGAAAAAACGTTACTCTTTCGCGCGCAGATTTGATTTAAAAACCTTTGTTTTGACCCCTTTCAAACAGACTACCGGCGCCGGGGGGACTACCATATATGGGCTGTATAGGTATGTGCCACTGTGAAGGGTATGGTTTTCAAACCGCAGTTTACTTTGGGATAGGGTATATAAATCAGCGAGTTTGGTTCTGGAATACGGTATCATTTTCCAGGAAGCTGATCAATTGTTTGAAGATTTTAGTCCTGACTAAGGGAACCAGGAATTGCCACTCAAAAATATATTAAAATCAAATTGGTTTTGTTTTGGCTGCACTGCGCTAGTGACCTCAGTAGTTTCATGAAAACAGGTACTCTATGTTAGGGGGGATTTGGGGAGTTTACTCTAGTATAGGGTAGCAAAATTAAGCTGAACTAGAACTGGTATAGGCTAAGGCCCCAGCGCCACATCCCCATCAAAAAACTCCTAAAGTACCCCCCGATCCACCGGTAATAATGCTCTGGTTCACACACCCTAGTGGCATTTGATATTATTGTCACGTAATATCATCGTTCATTTCTATACTCTTTTAAAAATGTTTTTACTTTGTTTTTTTAAACTGATCGTAAAGACAACATTGTTAAAGAAAGCAGATCGTGTTCTTCATCGCGTTCTTATTTACTTAAGTGTTCTCCATTTGATGTCGAAGCAAGATATTCAGACATACATACAGAAATCACTATTTCCAGACGCATCACAGATGTCTTAGACAGTACAGAGACGCAATAAAAGTTTGCCTTGCAACTTCGTCCTCTGTTTCCACTTCCGTTCTTTTCAAGTACACCGGAAATACAACCGATTCGCACCCATATCATTCATTCCCACAATACATCACGCAACTCCATCCGCCATCTTTTCTTTCTTCGTTCTCAAAACAACTGAAGTAAGCTTGTACCACTGGTTTACCCAGCAGGAGATTTTGAAAATAATTTACCCTAGAATCTGCGTTAATTGTGTTGAAACTAGTACAGGAAAAGATTTGCCGACAAAGAGACCAGTATTCATAGTGAGTTCTTAACGTCCGCGCAGTCAGTGTTGTGTCCAACTTCAGTGGCAGAGCTCACTTCATGAGGCAAGCGGAAATAGGGTCGGAGCTTCCTACAGTGTCTCGACAACTTGCTGTCTATTGAAATTACTCGGTGTGAAGCTACGCTAATCTGTAGCTATGGATGTACTGTTACTGTAATCAAAATGGCGAAAGATCGAGTTGATTTCTAGCGGTTCAAGATGTCTCGAAATTCCAACAAGAGAAACAGTTCCAATCGCGGATCTACTGGGTCGGACATCGCTCGTTCCACTCTCAAAGTTTTCCTTTCAAACGGCGATTCTAGATCTGTTAAATGCGGCGAGGCAACAGACATTAAGGTAAGAATGTTTCCTTCTCATTGTTAACCCAGGTAACAAGATTTTTCACCTATACTAATCGTTTCGTGTTATCAGCATTTATTCGCTTGAAAACTCTCTAGGAATTTCTCGTTTGTATGAAAGTCAATTGGAACTGCGGGAGAGATCGTGGATTTTTCTTCTGTGCTTTTGTAAGAATGCTTGATGATTCCTCTCTCGTTTGGTCTGGACTCTTTTACTAGCTTTCTATCGCTTACGGTTGTATTCGAATTCCTCTGTTATAATTTCTGCCGGGGCCCCTATATAAAAATATAAGCTTTTGAAAGCTCTTTTCTTTTTGTTTTCCATCCTTTTGATTTAACCTGTACAGTTTAAGGGTAAATTTTAGCAAAGACTGGTGTGATAACAGTGTGTTCACTTTTCCTTCAGCCAGAATCAATATTAATGTTAAAAGAAAAACCTTAAGTCTACTGGTGTTGGAAGCGAAATATCTGACATGATAAATTTTTACGAGCTTATTTAATGTATAATATTTTAATTTTGCGAGTGCTTTTCTTTTCCTTGGTTCTAAAATCCTTCTTCCTAAAACCTGACAGATTCTACTGGAAATTTGAAATACTGAGTCAAGAATGCTGTATTTTAATTAAATTGTTTTTGTTCGAAATTTGCAACAATTAATACTACTTTAGTCTTAAGTTCATACTTAAAAACTATTGGGGATTTGAAGTCGAGTTTGCTCTTCAGTCTTAAAATTTTGACCCTTCTATGCTTCTCTTCACTTTTTGATGTTTTTTTTATGCAAGCTTTAGATGAGTTATTAAAACAAGAAAAATTCATTATTTTTTAAAATGATTCAATTAGCATGTTTGGTAATTAGATGATCACTTTGTTTTGAACTTGTAATAAGAGATATTTTCATTAGATTTGTTTGGTTATGAAAGTGTGTTTACTTTTTTGTGTTTCACTAATCAATTGTGTTCCTAATATGACCCTAAGGAATACAGTTTTGGAATAAAGGTTTCATTCATTTATTCAAGGTTCCTGTACTTATATAAATGATTTATGAATATTTTTGGACCTCTACCAAAGCCACTTGAACTGCTTTAAAAAAGGTTATAACTTGACAACTTGTGGTTTGGAGGTGTGTGTTGTTGCTACCCACACACATGAGGCTTATTACTACAAGTCAGTATCAGAGTAAGATTAATCACATCAAATACAATCAGTCTGGTTACTTTAATTTAAATTCACCACAAGGGCAGCAGGGAAGCCTTTACTCTGTAGTTGTTGGTTGAGCCAATTTGCCTTGGAACTTGCCTGTCACCTTGCTGACTATCCTGTGCACTGTAGGCCTGCTGTTTCTCAGATCTCTCACTTATTCAAATGTTATGTTTGCTCTCCATTCTCTTCCTTGCTGAGAGTGTTTTTCACCCTTCTTTCTCTCTCTGGTCATCCTCCCTCCACAAAAATGAACATTTCCAGTTTCTTGCTTGATCAGCAATGTTGTAGACCGAGACTCTGTTGTACTTGGCATAGGTCTCCTTTCAGCCTGTGTAGCAAGCGTTTCCTTGTGGTTTTGGAGCAAAGAACAAGGAACGAGAGTCAAAGACTGCATGAAAAATGAGGCGAGTAAAAGAGCAGGGAGGGGGTTTGCAGACAAACCCTGGGATTGTAAAAACCACCCTCTTGGCCTGTCATGGCTGACTGCATGCACCAACATTTGATGCTGTCATCAGCTGTCATAAATTGACCAATAAAATGTTTGGCCTTCCATGAAGTGGAAGTGACATGGTTTGTAGAATCTCGAAAAGGTCTTGAAAAGTCTTGAAAAGTCCTCAAATTCAGTTAAGGTCCTTGAAAAGTACTTGATTTCTTTATTAGGTCTTGAAAAGTCCTTAAAATTCAATTCCTTGTTTACGACACATCATTTTCTGTGGAAATTACTAGATTATTTCTCCATGGAAAATTGGCTTATCCTTGGTGTAAGAACCTGTAAAACTCACGGGTAAATTTAAACTAATGCTAAAACATTTTTGTGCATTGACAATTTTTTTTCTGTTTCTTTGTTTTAAGTGCTATTTCTATACCTCAGATGCATCTGTAAGTCATACCCAGTTACTGTTGCCATTTTGCAAAGTAATGTTATGGAAAGTAGTATAATACAATGTGATCAACCATGGTTGAAAAAGTAAAAATCGGAAATGACTTCATTAGCTTCCATTAAGTGTTTTAGCCGATAATGTGTTTAAAAGTGGTTAAAAGAATGCTGATTTATTGAAAAATCCTTGAAATTTGTTTGACTCTAGTTGTATGAACCATGAATGAACTTTCGAAGACACTTGTGGAAACAAAACTAACTTTCTTTGTCAAAATAGTTCATGCAGATGGCGGGATTGAGAATGGAGAAATTTCAATGAATCTGAACGATCAATGCAGGGTTTGTAATTGCAGCTTCAAAGTTAAATTTGTCTTTTTAATTCGTCTAAAAGAAAGTGATTTGAAGGGTGAAGTTTTGAAGTTTTAACTCAAAACCTCCAGAAAGTTGGATTTGAGTTGGAAAAAGTGACAAGTATTTAAGTCCAGAATTTTCAATGCGCAATGCAGGTATTTGTACAAGGTCAATGCTCAGCTAGACAAAACAGCTTAACATTCCCGCCACGGCACAAAACAACTAGAAGCAACTAACAACCCTCCAAGTTGCGACCATTTTAGTCGCCGTGGGACCTAAAATTTTGAAGCTGCCAACTTGATTTGTAAAAAACTCTCCCTAAACCAAAAGAATTGGTCGCCAAATGGCAACCCAGCAAAAACTTTGACTTGGAGGGTTGACTTATAACAAAGAAAACCCAGCAACTGACGAGGTTTGCGTGAGGAACCGAAACCATGGCCTTGCCTGATCACAAAGTGGCAATAACAGTACATTCGCAAGGCTGTCAAGCTAATTCAAAAGTTATTACCAAGGAAGGAATTGATGTAGCTTCAGTTTAAGGTGCAATCCATTCTTCAAACTTTGGATCTGCAAATTACTATCTGAAAGAATTTAACATCCTGCAAAAATCACCAACGAGCTAAGCCCAGCATGACAAAACATTCGAGGAAATCATCGCTTTCACAGACAAAAGAAAATCGCTTTTAGTTATTCAGATCCAGGAGGCACTTTGGAGAAAATTGAACAACCTATAACCCTTATTTAGCTGCAAGAAGAGCTCTACATTTAAAAAAAGAAGGGCATCAGAGTGCAAATCTTGCTGACCAGAAACAAATCCTGCAGAAAATTAATGTGCTCGTCAAGGCCTTTAAGTATGAAACAAATCTTTGATCGACATGTAAATTATGTTCGACCAGCTGAGCCAATCAGGTGCCCTATCTGCTGGTAAGCGTGGTTTTTAAAATCCCGGGGTTTGTTTGCAAGTGTTTCATTCCTTCCCCTCCCCCGCCCTCTTTCATTTTTTGGCTCTCGTTCCATTTTTCACACGGCCAAAACCAAAAATCCTGTTCCCTTTTCTCCAAAAACAAACAGAAACGCTTGCTGCACGCAGGCTAGTCTCCTTTAGGTTATTTCCCTCTTAAACCAGAAGGGCTCAGCTCATCAACTGAGAGGTGATCAACTGGAGGGGTCATAAGATGAAACTGGTTTAATTTGTAAAATTATCACCTAACCAAATTGGTGTGTTGAAAGTTTATATGAAACGGGTTCTTCTTTATTTACAGAGTGTTAAGCAACGCTTTCTTAGCTTTGACAAACAAAATTTCTGAAAAAGTTCCACTCATACTATCTGGGTATTCCCAAATGGCAACAATGTTTATGTATTCTTTGTAGATATAGGATATGGTATGGCCAAGTGTGCCAGACTTGTGACCTGGAAGTCTAGGATAGAATTCTTGCTTTTTTTTGATATAATAATTATTGTTTTCTACAATATATTTTTTTCTACGAGCTTTAGTCCCCAGGGGTTTCAATAAAAATTGAAGTAGCCAGCGGGTTTGAGTAGAGTAACCGACTGTATCAACAAGGGGCCGTTTGTCCCCTTTTTTAGGAGAGGGAGGGGGCTGGGCATGCTGTGCCCCAGAAAATTGTGAAATTTCAAGCCCTAAAATGCGGTTTTCAGCGTTCTGTGGACCAAATTTGAGGACTAAAGAGTGTGTTTTTCATTGAAGAAAATGTAGCTTTCAATTTATCAGTCACACAATCAATTCCTACAAGCAATGAACAAATGATGAAAACTAAATTACGTACTTTTGCACGTAAACAAATTCTGCGTAAACCTATAAAGAAACTTGTGAAAAAATGACTGAAATAATTTTATAGCGTTCACATGACTAAAGCATAACATAAAACCAGTGAGTCTTTATGAAAACACATCATAATTACGTTTGCATTGAGATTTTATGATATATTTTTATTTCACAACGTTATTCAAACTAGTTGCTTCTTCTTTCTAGAAAAAAGTAGCCGGCGTGTTTCGTCCGCTGTCGGTACTTATTGAAACCCCTGAGTCCCAAATGGAGGCCAGATTAACAACAACTGAACCTGCGTAAACAGATCTGTCATTATGAGCGGTAACCCATAACACTTGTTATGGCTGAGTTCAAAGTGCAAAGCTAAAGGTGACAACATAAATTTTTGTGAGATGTTACACGTGAATCTTCTTTCACTTGCTATGGCTGCTTCAAAACTTAATGACAGTCCTGGTAAAAATATCTCCATAAAGGATTTTTTCATAATAATGGTCCATTTCTTTGGGACAATACTTCAGATACATCTAGTCACTAGAAGGCTTTGTGAATCCAGGTCAAGAGCCTAAGTCTGATTTTTGTTTGCAATACAGTGTCCTTAAAATGGAGGAAAAGCTTATGAAAGTGAATATATGAATTTTTGCATGAGAGGTATTTAACTCATGATTGGTCACTCAGTTAGTTACCCAACCTAAAATTCATGTGTCGGCAGCATACTGTACATTGTGTGTATTATATGTTACGTTTGGCCTGCAATTAAGTCAAAGTTTTCTACATATCAATATAAAAACAGATGAAGCTTTATATGGCTAGGGAATCTAAAGAACAACAGTGATTTTTTAATTGTATAGGGAATTGTTCATCTGGTGATTGGTAGCCTTGGTGCAGATCCTATAACCACAGGAGATTACTATGGGATCAAGCTGGAGCATGTTAATACAAATGAATCGTTCTGGCTTAACAGCAAAGTTACGATGGGGGAAGTTCGAAGTAAACATGAGGCTCTGTACCCTGCAGATGAGTGGAAGTAAGTTGGAATCCTTCCTTGCACTGTGTTAAAAATACTCTTGCATTAATTTTAAGTGTGGTTTAAAATACAGCGAAACCTGGCTAATACGGAAACCAAGCAGGTCCACATCAGCTTTAGCTGCCTTTCACCTAACATGCTTTACCAAATAAACTATAAATAAATGAATGAAATGAATGAAAGGGAACATGCCATGGTGTCCTTATTATTCGGCTGGGGGTGAGTATTAAGGGGGCTCTTGTAAAAAAGGTCATGGACACATGTTTTATTCATATAGAGACTAAAGCAGGTATGGAGGAAGATGGGCAGGAACAAAGAATACATGTACAGCAAAAAGACAAGGGAGTAGAATTTGTCTAGCAGGAGGCAAAAAACTTTACTGACAGGCAACAGTAAAAGGGTCAAACATGTAAAGAAAGTGGAAAATAGACAGTGTGCATGTACCCTGTGTCCATATACATGTAGGGGCTTGACAATATAATTGAGACTTTGTGACTCAGGACACAGAAAGTGTTGGCCTATGTGTAACCACACCCTCCCCCTGACAAAGGAAAAATGGAGGGGGGGGGGGTGTGCGGCCACACATAGGTTAAGAAGGTGTCAATTGTCCGTATTAACTGGCATCTGTATTAAGGGGGTTAATTTTAGAGAAAACATACCGTATGAGATTTTGTTGGGTCAAACGAAACTATCCAGTATGTTAAGGTGACTCGACCCAGTTTTTTTGGGGGGGTACCATCTTACTTTGAAGGTCTCTGGTATCCCCACCTTTACTTTTATCGTAAGTCTAACACATAGAATGGATAACATATAGATCAATCTACAATATAACATAAAATTTTTGGCGATCGGAGTAAATGTCACGTGGTTATAATGCCACGCCCCTTTGAGGTCTGAGTCGAAAATCTGCCTTTGCCAGCATTTTTTCGTGAAAATCTCTCGGCTTCACATAGTGCGCATTAGTGCCTTGCGCTGAACAGAGTTTCACCAAAATCGCAAAGACCCAATTCGAGAAATTCAGTGGTTTCCAAATTTAGGTCATAATTTATGCGAAAATGATAAGCAAACTTTACAGGGATTATATCTAATAAACTATGAGATTCATCTCTGTATTTTGGGCATCATTATAACAGATGGGTCCTTGCAAGTCAGCAAAACGCTTTAGGGCCTTGTAAATGCGCGCGATTTTGAGCAAAGCAAACATATAGAAATTATAGTTTTCGCTATTTGTTGACGTTTGTCAGCGTTTAAGAGTCAATCTCACGAAAAAAGCATTTTCTTAAAAATTCATAGTTTTTTTTCCTTCAAATTTTTTCAGGGCCACAATTGATTTACTGACTACCTGGACGCTGAATTTCATGGTCATTGAAAAACTGTGACATTACCTTCTATAAGCCCAAACTTGAGTAAACATTGAAGATTTTTAGCGTTTTGGCTGAGTTTGTGCTTTGGGAGTTGTCTATTGTTTCTAGTCTGTCATTATACAGCATTCTTGTTCAGCACGCGTGCAATGACCACGCTTGGCTGACTTCCGAATGCTCACCGAGATATGATCATTTAGTATAAGAAAATAGAAGGGATTCCGGTCACGAGTTGGTTTAATTATTGGGTTGCATTAAACCTATGAAAAAATGATATTTTTTTAACAGTAAGTAGATTTAGTGTGTAGCACTTCTTGATTTTTTTGCAAAGGCACAAGAAGCACGAGAATTGATTAAAAATTGTGAGTTAAACCTCTATGTATCACGCGATGGCCTGTCTCACTGTACCAAAATTATCCATCTCGGTGAGCATTCGGAAGTCAGCCAAGCGCGGTCATTGCACGCGTGCTGAACAAGAATGCTGTATCATGACAGACTAGAAACAATAGACAACTCCCAAAGCACAAACTCAGCCAAAACGCTAAAAATCTTCAATGTTTACTCAAGTTTGGGCTAATAAAAGATAATGTCACAGTTTTTCAATGACCATGAAATTCAGAGTCCAGGTAGTCAGTAAATCAATTGTGGCCCTGAAAAAATTTGAAGGAAAAAAAACTACGATTTTTTAAGAAAATGCTTTTTTCGTGAGATTGACTCTTAAACGCTGACAAACGTCAACAAATAGCGAAAACTATAATTTCTATATGTTTGCTTTGCTCGAAATCGCGCGCATTTACAAGGCCCTAAATTGTTTTGCTGACTTGCAAGGACCCATATGTTATAACTATGCCCAAAATAAAGAGATGAATCTCATAGTTTATTAGATATAATCCGTGTAAAGTTTGCTTATCATTTTCGCGTAAATTATGACCTAAATTTGGAAACCGCTGAATTTCTCGAATTGTGTCTTTGCGATTTTGGTGAAACTCTGTTCAGCGCAAGGCACTAATGCGCACTATGTGTAGCCGAGAGATTTTCAGGAAAAAATGCCGGCAACAGTAGATTTTCGACTCAGACCTCAAAGGGGCGTGGCATCATAACCACGTGACATTTACTCCGATCGCCAAAAATTTTATGTTATATTGTAGATTGATCTATATGTTATCCATTCTATGTGTTAGACTTACGATAAAAGTAAAGGTGGGAATACCAGAGAGCTTCAAAGTAGGATGGTACCCCCCTAAAAAAACTGGGTCGAGTCACCTTAAGGGGTTGAAATTAAGCAGGTGCCCATAGAGCGGGGGTCCACTGTATTGTACTTGCAGTTATCCATAAGTTTCAGTGTTAAAGTATGATAAGAAAAATTGGTCCCTGCTGTTTGAACTATGAGTATGTTGGTCTTACTCCTTTTATTCATGTACCAGTATATATATGCTATAGTGTTGCTTTTTACCACTATCATTACAGTGGAAAATACTTACTCTTAAAACTACTCTGCTTTTAGGTATCAGTTAAGAGTTCGATATTTTCCAAAGGATTTGAAGGAGCTCTACACCAGGGACAAAGTCACCTTCTTTTACCTATATGACCAGGTGGGTCAGAAAAAAAACTGAGAGCGAAATGAAGAAATTACAACTGTTATATAGTAACACTTTAAAGATGGCCAGTGAGTAGCAGAAAAAATGACATTTTTTCAGTTACTCCTCTTTTTAAGACTGGTTTTAGGTTAATTAGCATGGGGATGGCTAAAAAAGAGTTTTACAACAATAAGGGCATATTTTCCGCCAAATTAGACATAATTAAGCAGCTCTTTTATGTTTCATGCATGCCTATAAGCCAAAATTTGGACTTTTTTTGACAAATCTATTTTGATTTTTTTTCTCACTCTCTTTTCTCCCTTCTTCATTTCTTTCTTATATATTCACTTTTGTTGCCCACTTTATCATTTTTCTTTTGCATGGAATTGTGGCTGGCTAACTTTTTAGGAAACGGAGAAATAATTTAATCTACAAGGAGTAGTAGTTGAATGGTGAAATTGGCAGTGGATTTTTCCCCAAAATGTAAATCTGTCAGAAATTATTTCCAAAACCAGGTATCAGTGGGAACATTGCTTAAAGTGAAAGCTAAGTGGGTTCAGGGAGGAAAACAAGCATTGTCTCATGTGAGGCAAAAACAACCCTAGCTGTCTGAAAAGGGTTAAAGTCATAACACTGCTCCCCAAGGAAATACTACTCATGTACAATACAACATTTTGCAACATTAGATAAAAATTTAAGAATAATCCAAGAAAACATCATAAAAGAAACAAATATACTGTTTGTTAATGGCTTTTTAATACATCTGATTGTAGTAATATTGGCAAAAATGTAAAAATGAAAAATGGGCAAAGCAAACTGGAATTACTGCTAACTAGCTTGTCTTAATGAATTCATGGCTTTCAGATTCGATTGCAATTTGTTAGTAATAATGTAACTTTCTTTCAACCATGAAAGTGAAATAGACTTTCCTGTCCCCTCCTCCCACCCCCAAAGAAGTTTACATCATAGATTACATGTATGTCCATAGTCGTAGTCATCTCATTACCCAGTTCGTTCTTTCAAATGAATAATCAGCTTGTTCTCATAGATTTAAACACCATACAATACTACAAGGTGCAATAAGCGACATTCCACTTCTGAGTTAATTCATATCCATGACCTTTTTGAAAAGTGTGACCGCAAGTTCTTCACCAAAATTAAGAACAATGTTAACCATCCATTATATGCCCTTTTGCTGAAAGTCAAAGAGTCATCCAAGAGGTTAGGATCACAAGCAAGTCAGTTACCACGGATTAATACAGAATGTTTTAAGAATTGTTACTTTAATACAATAAAGTTTAAATACAACTTAGCAATTTAACAATATAGATATTCATTGTTTTATCAGGTTTTATATGATTATTGTAATGATCTGTGCGATTTTTATGATTTGTATACTTCACTCTCTGTAACATTTGTTATGTGTTTTAACAGGCAAAATAAAGACATTTATTATTATTATTATATATTATTGTTATTATTATTATTATTATTGCAGGTTGCTAGCTCTTACTCTAATTCATATTTGCAGGTAAAAAACGACTACCTTCAACATAACAGTGAAAAAGCAGATGAGGACACAGCATTCAGACTTGGAGTGTTGGAAATGAGGTGAAATAAATTATTGGTTTTGATCAATCTGTTTTTCAGCTCTGTCAGTGTCTAGAGATACCTATTCACAGTAACTGAATCATTTAAATCTTCTTTTCCATTTAAGGTTTAAAGATGTTAGTGTTTGATTTTCTTATTGCTCATTCTGCTGTTATCTTCTAAAATTGTTTGTCTTTTGTCGTTTTTTTCTTACTCTTTTTCAGGAGATATTTTAAGGACATGCCCCAAATTGCACTTGACAAAAAGTCAAACTTTGAATATATTGAGTGAGTATCATTACTGAGGAAATTATTGAATATATTATTTAAAACATAGCCTCTCATTGTTTTGTTATTTTCCTGGAACTTAGGAAAGAAGTTGGATTGACCAAATTTATACCAAAGGATGTTTTAGAAAACATGAAGGTAGTTGTTGATACCCTTATAAAAATATGATGTAACCCAGGTAGTTTTCCTTCTGTTTGTTCTTGTTGGTCCTTGCTGTAGGCCTTCTGCTCTCACTTCACTCATGTAATACCTCAAAATAGTGAGTCATACAGTCATGTGTTGTTATCATTAATTAATGTCTTTTTATTTTACTTTATATTGTATGTTGTACATTGTATATTAATATTTGTGGTTATTATCTGGCATATTGTGCTGTCATTAGTTGCTGTTATTAGTAGATCTCATGGCATCTGACAATAAAGCTGTGTTGACCTGCCAAAAGTCTCTGAGCAGGCTGTGGTGCAAAATCTACAATGTGCTTGTATGTTTGTCTTTGTAGGCTATGAAGAAGTCACTTAATTACTCATTCCTAAGGAGTTTAATTTATTTCCCTTGAATATTTATGTTTCACTCTGCCATAGGAAACATTTAGATTTATGGAAAACAGCATTAACTTTTCCTTAGGATCAGTCAAAGTATTTTTATATATGTGTTGCTTATTACCTTTTTAATTGTTGTATAATAGGGTTAACATATGTAACTGTTCGTTCTTTATATATATTTTTTCATCGTAATTCAGTGTGCTGGAAGTTCATTATAAGTTTTGAGTATTCATAAATAATATGTTCCTTTTATAGTCCAAGGTTTTGCGGAAGACCATTCATGGTTATTTCAAACAGTATGCTGCTCTGAGTGAGGTAGAATGCTGTTACACATTTTTTGAGATTCTCTCCAAACTTCACCGCTTTGACCTGGAGTCTTTCAGATGCTCTCTTGGGGTGAGTCAAATAAGCCATTTCCCTAAGTGAATAAAAAATATTATATTGATTAAAGTTTAGAATGATGTTTGGTTAAGAAGAGTTTCTGTTCTAAGAAGGGACGAAAGTTAAGTCATTTCCCAGTTAATGACAGTAGTAGATGGTTACCTTTAAATTTGTGAAGCTATCTAATTTATTATCTTATATTATTTTTTTTGTACTTTTTCTATGAACAATAAGATACCAGAACGTAAGTTTTATTAACAAGGGCTGCTGCAGGGTTAACACTTTCATAGTTTAACTGCCTGTTTGCAGCCACTGTCTTAATCCCTCGCTCGTACCATGCCAACTGAGATCATCAATTTAACTGTCATAGACATTCAGGCCCATAGCCAGGATTTTTAACGGGGAAGTGCAATCCAACGAGGAGACAAACCGAACGAGGAAGAGGAGGGGGGGGGGGGGGGGCGGGGGTTAGGGTTAGGGTTAGGGTTATTTTTTAATTTTTAGTGATGTACTATTGAGCAGCACACTTACACTTCCAGTGAATATTTACACTTGGAAGAAGAAGAAACCATGCTCGCCCGGGGCACGAAAATTTTCGTTGCCCCGGGCGAGCATGGTTTCTTCTTCTTCCAAGTGTAAATGTTCACTGGAAGTGTAAGTGTGCTGCTCACTAGTACATCACTAAAAATTACTTTAATGAAACTAGCAGAAGCCACACGAGAAACTGAGCATAGAAGTGCAATGCACTCAGCTCCCAGTACAGAAGTGTAGTACACTCTGCTGGTATAGTAGAATTCCGACCTCACTAATGCTAGAGCCCTGGTGGTTCAGTGGTTAGAACGTCTGATCTAGTATGCGGAAGGTCGCGAGTTTGATTCTCGCCCGGGGCACGAAAATTTTCGTTGCCCGGGGCGAGCATGGTTTCTTCTTCTTCCAAGTGTAAATGTTCACTGGAAGTGTAAGTGTGCTGCTCACTAGTACATCACTAAAAAAAAAAAAAAAAAAAATGGTTATTTCCCAAACTTTTAATCTTCAAAAGTAATTTTGTGTAAATAGACCACCGTATTTATTCGATTAACCGTCCTGGGGGCTTATTAAACTTTTGGACCTTGAAAGTGGGCGCTTATTCGAGGTGGGCGCTTATTCGAGGCTGGACGCTTATTAAATTTTCAACACTTCAGCAAGTGTAGTATGTTTATTTTGCAACAAAACAATAAATGGTAAAAACAAAACGCAAAGATGTAACAAAGAAAGGTTTCCGTAAAATACTCTGAAGAAAACTCCATCTTCGGGAAGTCTCTTATTAGTACTTATTCAATTTTGGGGGGGGGGTGTGAGGGGAAAGGGGATAGGGTAGGGTGGGCGCTTATTCAAGGCTGGGTGCTTTTTAACTTTTTCTGCCTTTAGGATGGGCGCATATTCGAGGTGGGCAGTAATTCGAGGTTGGGTGCTTATTGGAATAAATATGGTACTTTACTTTACAGTTTTTTTAGAATGGCAATGTGGGATGTCACTATTTAAAAAATAAAAAGTAGAGAGAAAGTTGTAAATCCGTATCATTGACAAGGTTTGATGTATGATCTTTGCATCATGATCTTTCAACAGTGTGTTAATCTCAAGCTTCCTTGAGTGTTTCTAAGAAACATATCAATCAAAGACTTCTTTGTGAACAATGTATGTTAGTGGATGTGTATAAGAGCCAGCGAAAAGAGCCCCTCTTGTGCCGCGAATACTGCTTTTTGGCCACAGAAAACAGCAGATATCTTGAGCTATCCTCAAAGACGAAGGACCAAACAAAAAAGGAAACAATGCATACCTTTATCTCCTTCAATGGAAACAATCCCTAAAGGCTGTTAAGCCACTTTAAAAAAAAAGAAAGGAAAAACTGACACCTTCAACTAGACTGATGGATGATAGAGCAAAGATAAGAGACCACAGGCAGCAACTGAACAGTAAATTAAAAGACCACATGACCTCCCAGTAAAAGAAAAGCAGCAAGAAAACATTTGCTCAATCCGCACTACGAAACCTCTAAAAGCAGTGTATTAGCAAGGTGTAAATGCCTTGTAGGCATACCAAATACCCTTTTTTATTCTTTTAGACGAACGCTAAAACAAGTTTTGTGATTCAAGTTTACTACACAATTAATGAATAAGAATTTAAAAAGATTATTGATTCACCTTGCTTAAAATCAGTTGTTGGTTGACTAAAAAGTGGACCTCTGGGGCCTGTGGGTGGGGGGGAGGGTGTGAACGCACACATCACACCCCCTCCCTACGGGCCTGGAAATTGTGTTGCCTAATTTTTCAGGAGAAAGAAACCTTACACACCGTACTCAAATATGTATGTTTCAGTTTAACCTGCCAGGGAAAAAATAATATATAAAAAAATATGTAACTAGACAATTTGAAATTGGAAAATTTCAACATTTTGTCCTACTACAACCTGTACTTTCTTTAAAATAATTTCACAATCCTCAGTGGTTTCTGAAAAAAAACTTTCTCCATCAAAATGAAGCCTAGTAAATGCCCAGCAAAGGAAAACAATTGATGAAACAAAGAGTGAAAGAACTTGGACAGAGAGAAGGCAAAAGGTGAAAGTTGAAGGGGCAGTGCCCCTTTTTTGTCCAAGATCTTTTTCTTAATTTTTGTATTCTTTGCATGCCCAAGTTCCTACAGCTTTCAGCAGGAACAAAGCCTAGCTGAGTTTTAAACTTGCAAACAATTTTTTTGCTTGTTCTGGTTAGATGGTCACCAGAAAACAGCAGAACTACTATATTTAAATGTTGTTTTGTGCGCAATTCTCCAGGGCAAATGGGTTAGCAAGTTATGATTTGGCTGCTTTAGAAATTTCTTTGGACAAGCAATTTTATATGCAAACCGATGATATAATATTTACTTAAGTACTCAACTATCCTGGACTAAATTCCAGGTAGATTTAGAAATAACAGGATGATCCAAAATGTTTTGTTTAATATGTTTTACTTGCAGACTGGTTGGACAATAGTAGTTGATGTGGTTATTGGTCCACAAGATGGAATATGTTATAGGGCTGAACGAGGTTCACTTGTAAGTAGTGTTTTACCATGTAACAGCCAGGTTTTCCCTTAAATAGTATACCTTTGGTGGAATGTTTTTTAAACTTTTGCCTCCATGGATGAAATCCAGCCTTTTGCCTTTTTTAGTGAAAAATTTTGTTATCCAGGGTTTGAGCTAGGATTTGATCACTGGGGGGGACAATTTGTCCCCTTGCCTAAAATTTTAGGGAACATTTTCATTTTTAGGGGGACAGAAATTTGTACACCCTTCTGCTGATGCAAAGGGTTTGTCTTCTTAGCAGGGCTTCTGATAGGTCTCGGAAGAAAAAGTTAAATTTCGCGGGATTTTTAGGAACAAATTCGCGGAAAAATTGGCCGATTTCGTGGGAGTTTTCGGGGCAAACTTTACCGAAAAGCAATCGGTAAAAAACGGCCATTTTTGTGGTTATTTTCAAGGCAAATTTCGCTAGAAATCGATCACTTTTTCGCTGATCAGACCAGCCTTTTTAACGTTTTTCTAACAGAGGTCATCATTTGCTCTTTCGACAACAATACGCTCCAGAAATGAACCAATGGCAAAGCCTTTAACGTCATGGCTAGTGCCCAGTTTTTCGCAACATAATCTGTTTGCACGTTTCAGTGACGGAGTTCCAAGATACTTTTGCAAGTTTATGGCAAGTAAATAGCCCGTATAGCTGAAGTAAATTTCAAATATGTTGTACAGACATGTATTTGATAAGATTTCTACCGAATTTCGCGGTATTTTTCGGGTTTTTGTGAATTTCGCGGCTCCGCGACCGCGTGAAATATCAGAAGCCTTGTCTTAGATTTCCGACAAAAATAGCAGTAGAGCGTGACTGAAACGTAACTTTAGAATGAACTTTACTTTCCACGTTCTGTTTCAGCTTGCAATTTCTGTACTGAAATAAATCTTTTTGTGTGTGCTTCCTTTCGAGTTTTTTTCCTAAATTTTGAAGGAGACAAATTGTCCCCTTGGCCATTTTTTAAAGGGACAATTCCAATTGCAGGGCGGGATTGGCGCAATGGCGCGGCCTGGCTCAAACCCTGGTTATCCCATGTATATCAGTAAGACTTAAGGTGATGTCACACTGGACGATTCGCAACAGCAATTTTTTGCGCAACACAGCGTAGCAGTGTTGGAACAATGTTGCAACCACTCCAAACAATGTCGCAACAATGTTAAAATGATGTATTGCATTGAGAATTGTTGTTGCAAATCATCCTGTGTAACATTAACCTTTAAAGGGCAGGCACTTTCCCTCTGCTGTTAGATGTTTAGTCCCTTTCTACATTGAAATGTTTAGTTCACCCTGAAACAAATAATTTTCTGGTGCTTTTTAGCCCCTTTTAATTTAGTATTATATACCCTCTGCTACTAAAAGAAGTATTATTTTGTTTTTCCTAGTTAATTCTTTAATTAAAGGAATGTTAAATACAATGTTTATGTTGACTGTTGAAGGTGATGTTTTTCTTATTACAGATTACACATATGGCAGATTTCCACCAAGTAACATCAATTTCAATCACCAGAATTCCACTCATCACATCTCCTGTCCAAACAGATAAACAAAAAGCCATTGTCAGCTTGAAAGTGTTAGGGGCTGCTGAGGTTTGCTTTGTTTAAACTGTATATTTTGCACATTATCTGTAGAACTATGAGTGCACTCAGCTGGGGTTTCCTAGTTGCCACAGATTAAAAGATGATGGTATAAAATTCATCATGGCCAATTTTTGTTCTGCTTCTGTAAGGAAGGCCACTTTCAAATATTAAAATTTAAAAGTACCTTAGTGACTTTTTAAAGTTCAGTCGTAGCTACTCTAAAACCTGTACTGAAAGTGGACACCTTTTGCAAGCCAAGACTTAGCTACAAGGCAAAAAGCAAGGAATGCATTAAACTCCAGAAACTTTACTGATATTAAGTAGCAGTTGTTGATGTGATGATAAGTGTGGTACTAGCTACGGTATGTATTGATCTTTAGAGACTAAGTAGTGCAGGGTCCGAAATTAACTTTTTAATATGGACGCCAACTGGTGAGCAAGCATAAATTTTTGGTCGCCAGGGGGCAAATTATGGTCGCCAAAAATTCCCTTTGGCGGCTTGGAAACATTCAACTCGTATTGATCGTAGCTGTTGTGGAGGTATATTTACAGGAAGATTCGTTTCACTTTTAAATTAAAAAAATATCCGCGGGACGAAAAGTAAGACACCTGTTGGCAAATAGCTTCGAGGTTTCAATTCGTAATCATTTTCTCTGAACGTGAAAGTCTACAATGACAACCAGCTTTACGAGGTCGCCAGCTGGTGACCAACTATGAAATTCTGGTCGCTAGAACTGAATTTTTGGTCGCATTGGCGACCAGGAAGGCGCAATTTCGGACCCTGTAGTGTCCACAAAGTCCTGGGTTTGTCTCCCATGTGGGACTCAGATGGTGACCTCTGTCCCACATGCTAATGAGTTAATGATTATGAAATCTTTCTGGTTCACTACTGAGATTTGGAGAGATTTCAACCCTCTCAACTAAAAAAGGGAGGTTTTTGGAGTGGCATGGCCGTGCCCACGAGAACCTCTAAGGGGGTTTGGGGGCATGTTCCCTTGGGAAAAATTTTAAGATCTCCTCTAAAGGATGTGAGTTTGCTTACCTGTGTTTCATCAGTCATTTGCCAAGCAGATTACACTCTTGATCAAATGACTGAATATTTGTAGGCCACAGGGATGTAACTATGGAAAAGCTGAGCAGGCTTTTTTAATCAATTGCACCTTCAAAATTACACCATGTCTTAGTTTTCCAAAGCAATATGAGCCAGTGGTAAGCTCTTTTTCAGCCAGGGAAATTAGCTAGCAGCAGCTGTTGGCAACTTCCTGAGGCTGCTGGCACAAATCCTTCTACTTCTTATCCATTTATAACTAGTTTGTTAATTCCCTAAACCCATTTTGTCTTCCTTATGAGTATAGAAAACCAGTGAGCTAGCCACATGAGTATTAGAGAATGCGTAACACAAATGAAAAAATAAAAAAGCACCTTAACTCATCAAGCATTTTTTTGAACTACTTGCAAAGTAAGACATCACTTCTTTACCACATTTGACACATGTATAAGAAATGTAAAATATAAAAATAAAAATGTTCTAGAGGCTGTAAAATCCTTGAAATATATTTCGCTCTTTGAGCCTCTTCAGTCAATAAAACTTTTTTTTTCATGTAAGATGCACTAAATAGTGCACCTTACATGAAAAAAAAGATGCACTGAATAGTGCACCTTACATGGGAAAAAAAAAAGTTTTATTGACTGACGAGGCTCGAAGAGCAAAAAAATAGCTTTCAAGGATTTTCAACTTCTAGAACATTTTTATTTTAATATTTTACATTTCTTATACATGTGTTGAATATGGTAAAGACGTGATTTCTTATTTTGCAAGTAGTTCAAGTTATTCAAACACATTTCTAGTCTCGGCATTTACAATTTTTCAAAAATCATCAAGCATTATTGCACCAATATTGTACCACAAAATTTTTGTCTGGTGATCATTTTATAATTTTTAGGTTGCTTATACCAGTGTTTTTTTATTTACTTATTACAAAAAGGTTTGTTTTATGTTTTTCTTTTTTATAGCCTCTTGTTTTTACTACATTCTCGGTTGCCAAGGCTGAGGAAATGGCAGATTTAATTGATGGATACTTTATGTTATTCAGTGGAAAGAAACAATCTTTAGTCTTCAAGAAGCTTGGTAAGTTGTTCAATATTCTTTTGCTCTGCATTCAGCACTTTGTTGATTGACATTTTATTTCATTTTATTGTATATTATTTTATCACAGAACTTGAATGGTCAGCAGAAACTCAGCACCGGCAATGTGACTGATATAATTATTTGGTCACAGACACCAATAATTCTTTATTGAATTTGTAGATATTGAGAGATCCCTTCCATCCATCCCAAGTCCGGCTTCACCACAGAGTGAAAGACAAAACAGGTGACTAAATGTATATGACTTGCATGTTAAAGGAATGTCAATTAAAAAAACCTATAAAATGTGCTTGTAATCGGACACCTCAGTATAACAGATGATGACACTGGTCTTATTCACAGTTAAAATATAACTATGGATAAGACCCTGAAATCATGTTCCCCAGGGAAACATAATTTCAGAGAGGGTCAAGCACAGACTATCTACGAGGAACCACAAAAGAATGAAGTGCCGGCAAGCGAGTGTTACACATTACATGTAAAATTAATGTTTTCAGGGCCTGATCACATTACACACGTCTGTAGTTAGTCTCTATAGACAGCTCTATAAAGCATTTGCTGAAATCTTGTTCTTCTCTTTTACAGCCCTCCTATTTTCTCACCCACCTTGAAACAGAACACATCCACCTTAGGAAGCATAAGCTTTACTGAGAGAAAAAACTCTGTTGGCAGCTCACCAGTGCAGAAAAAAAATGGAGGTATGTTGTCATGTGGCTGCAATTGCAGAACAATGTTCATTGAAATAGCTTTTGCAACTCACTGAATTTTTTTTAATACTTTATTTCAAATACATAACATAAAAAAAATTTAACAAGCAGGGCAACAACTAACATCAAACTACATGTAGAATACAGTTTTTCACTGAAATAAAATAAATGTCAGGCAAAAAGAATAAAAGATAAAAGACTCGAGAAAAATACTTAATAATTAGCACTAAAGCTAATGCATATAGATTTGTCTATGCGGAGTTGATGTTTAAACGTACTGGTTATGGTGTAAATGACTTGCCAGTATTTGCAAAGGAGCAAGTAACTACTAACTACTAAATGGTCATCAATAAGCGATCATTTGAGTTTTTTCTTTATTTATATCACAGAGTTTGATGATTACGCAGAAATAGTTGATGAAGAACCAGACTATGCACATCCAATGGCTGGTAGGTTTGCTTTCATGTTGGGTAAAATCTTACTGAACACTATTTTTAGTGAAGGTTAACTGAAGTGATAATGGAGAGGGCGTACTGCTGTCTGAATAAAACCCTTGAAATTTGTTTTCATACAATCTACTGACAACTGCCAGGTAAAATCCGTGTTGGAATGGAAATGTATAGCCAGTATCTCGTAAACAGTTGAACAAATAGATTCCATGTTGCCGTGGGTCTGTTCAGTAATAGATCATAGAGGACGCCAAAATGTGGTAAAAACATCAGTGACACACTCGCCGCAGACCAATACACATACCTCCCTTGTACCGCTTGACTGTTTGAGGATTTGTGCTAGTTTAGGCATTTTTTCAGTCTCGAACGCTATTTTTCGTCTCTGCTTCTTCTTATTTTCTTTAACTTACTTGTATACAGTTTCTTTGAAAAGTTTTTCAACGTCTTTTCTTGCTCAAAGCAGAATAGTGGCGAAAACAATTTGCAAAACAGCAAGTCTCTCGTAGCGATGACACACGATGGCAACTGCTATGAAGATTTCTTGTAGTTTAGGCATTCTCAAGTAGTCGAGAGCTCTTTTTGTCTCCGTTTCTCCATTTTTCTTCTTTGTGAATACAACTGTAGCTCCTGCTAAACTTTTTTTTAAGGCTTTCACTTGCTTTAATCCAAAATAGTCTCGTAAACATTTTCAAAACCGCGCGCGATGTTGAACAAAAAAAAAACACGTCTCCTCTGACGTCATCCACGTATCTAGGTACTCTAATAGATCATGGGCAATGACCAATCACAGCGCCCACAGCATTCACATCATTGTATAAATCATTATAGAACTGTTTCCTCATCTACACTGTACATCAACCTTTGCATACTATTAGTACCGTATTATTTGCTTATTATTATTATTATTATTATTATTACTATTATTATTATTATTGTTATTATTGTTATTATTATTATTAGTTTTATGGTTCAAGTACGTATATGTATTCTCAAACTGTGGTAGTTAAAATAATCACTGGTTGGAGAATCCGACCAAAAGATGTTAACTTGGCACACAAGTCCCTCCCTGGAATCAGGATTTTGGAGTGAAATTTAATAACTGTTTATGTTGAACATGATCAGTCAGATGCACTGTTTTTGTAGAAAGTACCTTGTTAGATCTTATTACCCTTTGGTAGACAGTAGAGCTCATTATTAAACTACATTTTAACGTGACATTTATCTTTTCAATTCTTTGCTACTTTAAGTTTTTTAAGAAAAGTTTATATTTTGTTACTGTAACTATTGAGTTTGTGATAGAGTACAGTGATATTAAAATTAAATAATACAGTTTCCCTTTTGTGGCAATATTAAGTAATTTTGTCTAAAGTCTCTGCTCATTCATAACTTGATGCATTTCTGTAGCTGAAGTCAATGGTTTTCTGGTTCTGTAATTTATAAAAAGAACTGCTGACCTAAATTATATGGTATATAGTATCACGGTCTAATGATCTTCAGATCTTAAACTCTCTATTTTTAAGCATTATTGAAAAAACAAAATGACAAAAAAAAAACTTAATTGATAGTGGTCAGTCTTTAAAGTACTAGTATCTGAAGTATCTTTAAAGATAATTGCATTAATCTCCACCACTGAGCAATAATAACGAAAGAATAATGGATTAAAGTGACTCTTAAACTTGCAGCTCTTGCTGCTGTACGCGTAGCAGTTGCGTTGAAGTCTTGTGGAGTACCTCTTATAACAACCAGACGAAAACCAGGTAAAATCACTGCATATTCAGGCTGTTAAATTAAATCTTAAAGTTTGCCTTAAACTGTTGATTGTTGATTAGTGTAAAACCAATGATGTAAATTGTCTTGTAATAAATCATTTTTTTAAAAAAAGTTTATTTTTTAACATTTCAATTCTAAATTTCTCATAAAAATAAACAAATAGTTGGTTACTCGCTGTATAGACAGGCAGATTGATGAAATGTTTAAGATTAAGGATGATTTAGAAAAGGGGTACAGCCTTTAAAGTTTCATTGATGACATTCAAGGTATTGTGTGCCACAAGGCACTTGGAGGAAAGAGGGGATAGGTGAAGATATTAAATTGATGACATTCATCTGTACATATTGATATCAGTCAAAGTTATTCCGCTGTCTCACATTTGAAACCTTCATAAATTACAGTCGACTCCCGCTAACTCGAACCTTCAAGGGAAATCGAAAAAAGTTTGAGTTATCGAGAGTTCGAGTTATCGGGAGCTTAAAGCAAATAGCCGGAAGTAAGGGAAAACCAGTTTTTACTGTACTGTGAACATTTTAATCACATTCAACTGTAGAAATGTCAAGTTAAAATGGAACGATGCTTCTGGAATATAACTCAGAACGTAACGTAACAAAACATAGCCTAAATAGAGTATAAAACTGTTTTGAGAAGCAAAGCCTATTCATGTCAGATTTGTAACAAACAACATTAGCCTCCACTAGTAAGCTATATGCCCACAACATTAAAAATTCAATGTTTCGGAACCCAGTAATGACATTGTTTTTTTTTCCCCGACTTTATAAGCGCTCAAACCATGGTTCCAGTTATCGAGGGTAAATTTATATAGAAATGATCTGAGGGGAAACAAAAATTACTTCGAGTTAGCGGGAGGCTCGAGTTATCGAGGGTTCGAGTTACCGAGGGTAAAATTAAAGTAAATGTATGAACGAAATCCAGGGGAAATCGATTTCGGTTCGAGTTAGCGAGGGTTCGAGTTATCGGGAGTCGACTGTATTGCTAATGGTATTATCGTTATCATTAATTAATGAAGGTTTGTTTATGAAAAGGTTTTTATGTTGGGGATATTTTTGAACATTAAATTTTGCTCATGCCTTTGGGTCCGACTGGAAAATGAAGAGATTTTGCATCTGTATGCATACGGCTCTTTCGTGAGACTAAAAAAAAATGATAACCCTTTCACTGTATTTTAAAAGCAGTAAAATTATCTCACTTTAGCCAAAGATTACGAGATTCCGAAAAATAGACTACGTTTGGAAACAATTATTGGACAAGGGCAGTTTGGAGATGTACATCGGGGAACCTATAACAGTCTGGTGAGTTGAAACATTTTAAGTGTGAATGATGATAACTTAATAGAAGTCACAAAGCCAGACAGCTGGACAGTACGTTTTCTTTAAATGGTCCTACTATTATTTACATTTTCAAACACTTTTTCAAAACATAACAGATAATAGCTTATCATTTCAAAATCAATTTAATGCTTGTATTAAATTATTTTCTCCAAGTTTTCAGTTGCAGAGGTTTCTGGCCTGGTTAATTCTGTGTTCAGTCTTGCCATCGTCGATGTGATCTTTATCGTCATTATCATTATATTAAATACTCTCATCACGGTGATATGATGGTTTTTGTCATGATTTTGATGTCTTTACCAGGATGATCCTAACTTACAAGTTGCAATCAAGTCATGTAAAAATCCAGAGTCAAGAGAGAAATTCTTGGAAGAAGCATGTAAGTGGAGCAGTCCTAGATTGCATGCTTGGTTTTTCTCTTATTTTAACGTATGAATACTTTTTATTGGTAAATCCATCTCCGTTAATCTCCGTCATCTGTTTACACTTGGTTGAGAATAGGTTTCCTGTAAGAATTGCCCCTAAAGCTTCTCGGTGAAAAGCCTTGTGTCTTCCACTGGACTGTAATGATACCATTTCTGCAATCAAAAATAGATACTAAGTGATTTTTTATTCTTTTTCCAGACACAATGAAACAGTTTGACCATCCTCACATAATAAAGCTTATAGGTGTGTGTATGGATGAGGAGTTTTACATTGTAATGGAGCTGGCCGCATATGGAGAGGTAAAAAGAACTTCAAATCTGTTTCTTTGTTACACCACTTTATGACACTGTTCATTCTTTGTGTTTTGATTGTTTTTAGATGAGGTCATATCTTCAAAAAAATAGACATTCAATTAACTTGGAAACACTTCTTAGTTACATTTTCCAACTCAGCACGGCAATGTCATATCTTGAGAGCAAGAATTTCGTACACAGGTAGGCTGTAGTTTTGGCACATTTAAAACTGTTTTCTGCCACTGTACACTCTGATTTGTTCTCCATACGTGTTCAGCGGCTCCTAAAGAAACATTGGTAATAGTTAATTTTGCAATTTGTTTTTCTACATAGTTTTTCAAATATTCATGTAATTCACAAAACTCTTTAACAGTCCACTTTTTCCTGTAGCAGCGTTGAAGTGAACCTTGAACCGTGATGAATGCGCTTTCAGTACCCCACAGTATAAAATATGAAAGCCTTGGATAATTCTTGATGGTAATAAACTAATTATGGCTGTTTTTGCTTCAGGGATATAGCTGCCCGTAACGTGTTAGTGTGTACTCCCAAGTGTGTTAAATTAGCAGATTTTGGTTTATCAAGATGGGTCGACGAACAGGCTTATTACAAAGGTAACTTCATTAACCCATCCAAATCCTGCGAAAAATCCCAATTTCGAAGAACGTGGGATGAACAAAATGACTTCTGATCGAGATTCCTAAAAGACCTTGACTGGTTGGGTATCTTAGCCCTCTGAGCTACAGAGTGAACTACTGACTAATCGTAGGAGAGTAAAGACTCGTGGGAGCCACCTCTGCTGCTGAGGACACTGATTTAATTAGGTTCATACACATACGTGTTCTGAGTCACCTGTTTCACTGACTTTGAAAGCAGCATCCATTTTATCCACCTGGCTTATGATTCGCCATCTCTTTTAATATCATGGTGGAAAGTTAGAGTTACCGCTTTATCTCCACCATTACGCATTGTCTACAATACTGTCCATCTGAAACCATTTCTCAGTACTTTCCACCATGCTTACGAACGCTGTGGCTCGTCAAACAGTAGCCTGCATAGGAGGCGTTTTTTTGCGTGCGTTTCTCCTTTGCGGAAGAAGGCGGCGGTTTTTTCTATCTGCCATCTTCCCCTCGCCCCGTCCCCCTCTTTTTTTCGTTTCACCTCAGCAGCCTTATGTCTTACTTAACGAACCACAAATGAAAAACTCGCCAAAAAACTGCCTGCTACGCAGGCTGGTTAAACAGTCTCAACCCCTGAGCTCTTCTGCGCATGAAAATGCATATTCCTGCCGTAAGTTCTGCGCATACCTTGCTGAAACATTTCATTTGAAAGCTTCTTTTTACAAGTTTTTACAAGTTAAGATTGGTGGTGTTCTTGACTGTTTCCTTTTCTGTTGGTGTTAAGCTTCAAAAGGGAAGCTGCCGATCAAGTGGATGGCGCCGGAATCAATCAACTTTAGAAGATTTACAATCGCTAGCGATATTTGGATGTTTGGTGAGTTTTCCTTTCTCGGATAATTATTGAGAAGGGCAAATAGTCAAGCCACGTTGGATGCAAGTGGCAGTTGTGTATCCATTTTTTTTTTCAAACTAGGTTACAAATAGTTTCATATTTCCTCAGGATAATAAAGCGGGCGGAACACGCGCGAGAGAAAAATTAATGATTTTCTCTCTCCTTGCTGCGTCTTCCCTTTCACGCAGGCTCGCGTGTTTCGCTCGCTCTACTATCCTGGGGAAAATGAGGGTCTACTCTAAGTGTACTGTTAGCCTTTAAAAAGAAGGGGAAAAAATGGTAAAAAGTAAAAGAAAAAGCGAATTTTGGTTTAGCTTATATCAAGGCAAACCAGCATCAAAAAATAAAAATTGCAACCATGTTGCATGGACAGGTTTATAGTGAATCCTGTATACCCCCGCTATCGTCAGCTGACCTGTTTGAAGGCTTATCAGCTGTCTCCAAGTGTCTTTTTTGATCTTGCATGTCCTCATCTGATTTAAAATTTAGTCTGGTTGTACTCTTAACTTTTATTAGACCTTTAAGGTACTCAGGTGTGTTGCCATAGATACACTTATGAGCCAGCATTGCTATCTTAAAATTTACCCTATACGTAACTGGAAGCCAATGTAAATTAACAAGTGTAGGAGTAACGTGACTATATTCTGCAACATTACTAACAAGGCGAGCCGCTTAGCTGGGTGGCTGGAACACCAACCAAGAGGCTATTACAATAATCTATACGTGACATTATAACTGCTTGAACTATAGATTTCCTGTCATCATAACTCAAATACCTGCTAATGGGTCTAATATTATACAGATGATAAATAGCAGCTTGGCACGTATTATTTATATGTACAGACATGGTGAGGTTCATATTAAATCACGTGCTTAGGTTCCTAACAATCCTTACAGCTGGCACTTTTGCTTGGCCTACCACAGTTTCAGATACATTAACCTTATCTAATTGAACTTTTATTCAATGTGGAAGTGTTTGTTTTCTTTTTTGTTTTTTAGGTGTGTGTATGTGGGAAATCCTCATGTACGGCATCAAACCTTTTCAAGGCGTTAAAAACAATGAAGTGATTGGTAAGATAGAAAATGGCGAGCGGTTACCTCTTCCACCCAACTGTCCGCCGGCTTTGTATCACCTTATGACTGAGTGCTGGTCGTATGAGCCATCAAAGAGACCAACCTTTCAAGACCTTAAGACACGACTCAGGTTGGTGACAAGAGGTCATATTTATATTTCTTATTAATTGGGCCTGTAAGGCGGATCTAGTTTATAAATTCGGTTGATTTGTCCGCCCAAAAATGAACACTATTAATTATTAACTCAGTGTCCCAGAGGGCGTTGCGTGAGCCAGAAAGCCGATCGATTTCTTTCTTTGTAATGCAACACATGCCATTTTGGAGGTCTAAAATTCGGATTACGATAAAGAAGACTCGTCCGACGAAAACAAGAACTTTGAGAATTTCCCACAAGTTCATTTCATAGCCTCGTTGGCGAGAGGGTAAATAAGCGGCGAGGCTTCGAGAACGGAAAGCTTCAGCTGGAGCTTCAAATACAAACTTGAGAGAAATAGAGTATTAAGGCAAGTTACTTACTAGTACAAGGTTTGGTATAATTGAAGTACTTGATTTCAGCTGATGCCGAACTGCTGTCAGTAGTCAATAGAAGGACTAGAGCAAGAATACCAGAAATACAGTGGAACCACGCCTTACGGCCACCTCGGTAATAAGGTCACCTCGTTATCACGGCCACTTTTTTTTGGCCCGGCAAAATTTGGCCATATTAACGGGTTGGCCGTATTGCCGGGGCAGGGTCAAATCTCATGACTTGAGGACCGTAGTAACAAATACACCATACATCGCATTCGCACTTCATGTACAACTGTGTTCGCTTTAATAAACAACAGGAATGCAGATATCGCGTACCATAATTCTAAAACTACTTGAAACTTTCCTAAAGTACATAAAAGACTTTCAAAAACCGGATATTAGACCGCATAAATACATTGTAAGTGACTATTGTGACTGCTTTTACAATACAAAAACAAGCACAGCTTTTTAGGTCAATGAAATTGTCATGTCGAAATTTCTGACGAGTGGCTGTATTAACGTGGTGAAATTGGAAAAGGTTCTGCTGTTTGGGGTGTGGCCGTTTGCGGTATTAACGGGTGACCGTATTAACGAGGTTTTTTTTTTACAAGAAAATGTGTGGCCATTTTTCCGGGCAAACAAGTAGCCTTAATAACGAGGTGACCTTATTACCGAGGTGGCCGTAAGGCGGGGTTCCACTTTATCTTGGTGTGTTTTATAGTGGATTGTTTTCTCTTAAAAGCTGTTCGCTGTCTGTTCTGGCTAACTTCTTACAGTCGGTCACAAATTTCCTAGGCCCTCTCGCGTCTCGATCTCTCTCTTTCTCTCTCTCTCTCTCGTATGACCTTGAAATGAAAACGCGCGAACAAAACAAAAACAACAAACGAACGGAAATAAAGCGATTTGATTGGTTTATCGAACGGATACAAACGCACCTGGTTTTTGGTTGGTCAAGCGAACGCTCGGCTGAAAAACCTTCATGCCCGAAGAACTTTCTAGAAATTGCTTTGACGTCATACTGCAATACGATTGGTCAATCGAACAATGCCTTCTCCATATTAGGGTTTTCTTTGGCGGGAAAACGAAGAGTCCATGTTTTGTTCCTTTCATCCATTGGCTGATAAAACAAGTAACAAACACGTACGGAAACCATTTTTCAAGGTCATACGAAAACCGCTCTAATATTATATATTTACGAAAGCCTCCCAAAAGGGTACAATGTTCAAATGAGTTATATTTCACTCTCACGTGAGATTCTGTGTCACGCAATGGTCGGCGACAAGGTTTTATGGTAGCCTGATTGTTTACAGCCGCCCCGTCCCTTCGATAGACTTTCGGTGATTCTAGCTTGTATTCAAACTGAAGTAGCTTGCAGCTGAGTTAACGGATATTTCCCACGCGTTAGCGTAAATGCAATAACTTATGCATCTGAAAAGCGTGCAAGTCGCACAGTTGTACGGAGGGGGTAATAAAAAACCGCTCCTACTTTTTTGCTCGTCATTACGTGTCTCCTGCGTTTCTCCTGCTTGTCTTAAAGGAAACGGAAAGGACTGCTATGCAGGTTACCGCTAGTGATAACAGTGAGGATTGTGTATGGAACTAACTATTCGTATTTCAACTTTATCGATAATTTTCTGTTGTCCAGTGTTATAGTCCAAGAGGAAAGATTTCAACAAGATGAAAAAGTCCGAAGAGAAACTCGAAGAATACAAGCCCTTTCAATGGGTAAGGCTAGTCAGTCAGGCCTGTAATGGCTGTAGTTATAGACAGACGTGCAGTCCAGGTCCTTTTCAATTTCGCTATAATAGACCAATAAGGACTACATCAAACCGCTACTAGCGAGCTTAACGCTAAAGAACCCGATGTAAGTAGTACTAGGGTATTTTTTTCGTCTATTGGTTATTGTTGGCTCGTGGCTCACTAATAGGAACTCTGTGTTGATGCTTTGTAGGTGCAATATCAGACGCCGCAGCCCCTCCAAAGGTAAAGAAACTCAACGTGTTTTTTTATTTTATTAATTTCCTCTATGAAACACTAACAAAAAGAATTTGTCAGAATGATCTGATTTTGTTCTCTCCTCGCAGCCGTCTAGGCCTGGGGTCCAGCCCTCGTTCGTTCACATACCAGGAATCTCGGCCCAATCCTCCGCGGCACCGACGTTTGACAGCAGCGGAGGAGTAACAAGTCCCAGAGGTGAGTTCCTGTTTTCACTTCGCTCTGCAAACGGAACTGTATTTTCTGAAGGATTGGAAAATGGTTTTAGAAGGAGGCTTTGTTCTTTGTGTTTTGTTTCAAATCGTAGTCATCGGCCTTGTGTTTAGTATGTAACCAGAGATTACCATTGTCTTGTCAAATGCACTTTTTCCAGCTCATTTTTTAAGTCACTGGTGTTGTGTTCCTAAGAAGCCTAACACTTCCTAAATTTCCGCATTGAACACATGTTTTTGCTTCATCAGGAGCAGTCCAGTCACCACAGTACCCAGGAGACCCGATGTCGCCGTTTTCACCCAAATCGCCGAATTCCCCTAACTCCCCATCACGTACGCTGCCCAGAAACTTCAAGTCTTATCACGAAGCCAGCGGTATCAACGCTCTAATGGAGCAGCCCTCTCGGTATTCTATGGGAGGTAGTCATACTCTTCCAAAGAATTATAAAAGTCCAGTGACAAGTCCGCTTGGCAGCCCAACCAAAACTCGAGACCCCCTGATCGATTTGCCGGTGAGTTGAACTAGTGCGTCTGAGAATTGTTTGTATTACATACACGTGTAACTAAAAAATCGGCGGAAATGTCTATCCACCGTTATTATCCTCAAGCAAAGTAAGCGCAAGGCTAGCTGTCAACAAGTGTGATCGGACAATTTGGTATCGACTAATGATGGTAAAAAGGAAACTGCTCATGTAAAGGCCTCGTTGGAGCAGTGGAATCGACGCAAGACAGGCCACTCCAACACAGGAGGGTCAGTCCATTAACAAAAACAATAGGAAAGAAACTCCACAGGCAGTCTGGGTAGGAAGGTAGCCGGGCTACATAACAAGGTTTGAACACGCTCTGACCACGTGTTCTACGCTTAAGGTCGCACGTATTACAAGCAAACAAATTGTGGTAAGCCGTTTTTTTGGTTTGTGAAAAGTAGATGTCCCCTTAATTTAGCGAGCCAACTTGACTTCCTTCTTTTTGTTTTTTTTTTTCCACAAAAGCAAACAAAGGAGCGCAAGATTAGTACTTGAATAAAGAGGTTTTTCAAATACTTAACATGTTATATGGGTTTTCTTTCAACTTTTGTTCCCAAACAGAGCGAAGCAGAGCTTAAACGTCGAGAAGAGGAAGAACGAGCACAGATGGAGTTAGAAGAACGTGAAAGGTTTCACGCGCGTCTTCGGCTACAGAGACTTGAATCAGAAGCAGATTCCAAATGGCTTCAACAAGAAGAACTTAACATTCAGCTGCCATTCTCACCACCACCGGTATGTTATTTGTTGTTATGACTCTCAGTTCTCTTTTTCTCTCATTTCCAATTTTTATTCTCATAAATTGTTGCCATAGCAGCCTTAGCCAACTCCTGGCTTACTATTACCTTATCAGTTGCAGTTTCCTTAAATTACTACTGAAAGGCAAACAGTTGAATCCAATCCAACCAAAGTTGCAAGTGGCATGTCTTACTCTAGGAACATGTTTTACGAACTGAAAGATGATGGTCATCTGAAGTTTTTTTCGTGCTAAAGAAATAGTGAATTTACCTGTAGGTTCTCGTGGATTTCCACGCTCTCTCTTCTCTATCATCCAGTGATGTTTTGTTTGAACGCTGGTCGCTAAGTTAAGTCAAGTTCGTGTGTTATCCGAAGAGAACGACTTTGAGAAGTGTGCATGCAGTGAATTCATGTGCTGTTCGTGATATTTTCTCTGTAGGTGCAGCAATCTCCTAAGACTCCCAGGACGCCCAAGACTCCCACCACTCCTAAGACGCCGAAAACACCCACACTCCTCTCCCTTGAGGATAATGTGTCAATAGCAGTGGAGTCATACAACCCACGGGGATCTGGGTCTTTCATTGAACAGCGCCAACCACCAGCGGCTAAGGAATGTAAGTGATAAATTCTCTATTGCCAAGCTTTAGACAAATAGAGATTGAATTTTAACGAGTGAGGCTCGCTGGGCACTGTCAAAGACCCCTATCTCCCAGTACACAAACTCTTCCTTTGGGAGCCAGCCCACGGCCATAGAAGTAGAGGACGACCAAAATCAACATAAGTTGACGCAGTTGTAGACTCTAGTCAGGAGTTAGAGGCACCGATGCACGATCAATGAGTTTGGAATAATCTTGTCAAGTCTCGGAGTAGTAGTGACTGTATTTATCGTGTGAAGTAATAAACATCCAGTTGCTTGCACTCAAATTTAGCTTTCTTCTCCGAGACCCAATGTAAGACAGACCCCAGAACTTCATGTTTTAGCTGCATCCTTTTCCCATGAATTATTGTAATGACACTCGCATTGACGTTACCTTAAGGCGGCCATGAAAGAAGTTGTATCACAAGTCCAGTTTCCTAAGAGCACGAGGCAATTTGTTTTAAAAGAAACAAAATATCTTATCTTAGCCGATCCGTGAAGCAGTCCAACCCAATGTGTTTGACCAGAGATTTTTGTAATTAGATCACAGCACTGCACTGGAACCGCCAAGCCATCAAGCTGCTACAATAGCAGACACGGTAAGGTTTCTTATCTAATAATCACACTGCTAGGTCAGCCCCGTGCATGCAGTGGCAAAGTCGTTACATTCAGGCGTTTTGAGTAGTAAACAGTATTTTTTTTCTTGTTGTTGGGGACGAAGGATTTTCTGTATCATCTTGTTTGTCTGGAGGCCTCGTGTAGATATGTATGAAAATAGTTCCGCAACACCAATAAACACCAAATAACTGAGAGTTTTAGTTCGCATCTGAATTAGGTCAGCTCAAGTGAGGAGTTGGAGTGAAACTTAATGAAAATAAGATATTTTCCTTCTTTGTTTATTTACCATTTTCTTTCTGCATTGTGCCGCAGAGTTTAGCGACAGAAAGAGAAGATGACCCCAAAGAAGACCGTTCATCTGACAGCGTGTTCGTTAACACCACTCATGTCGTACAGTCAGTTATCGGTCTTAATAATGGTCTGCCATTCGCGCGATCAGAAGATTACCCGGCCTTTGTCAAGGTACTGTACATTTGCCCCAGTTAGGTTATACAGCTAATTTTTGTAGCAAGATAGCCGTAAATTTTGAAATCCGAAGCTTTTAAAAACAATTAATACTTAGGTGAGCTCATTGTTGGTGTCATTTATTCAGTTTGAGACTGGGCGATTTCGTCTGTTATCGTCAGGCCAATTTGCATGTTGATAGTTTATTTTCGTTTTATTATTGCAGACAATTGGTCTTTCTTTAAGGGATTTATTGGCGCGTGTCGATGACGAAATTCACCAACTAGACCCTTCTTCACACAAGGAGGTAAGTTTCTTCTTTTGTTTCGGGTGTAGTATAATTAACAGCAGCCTCTTCCCTTTTAGCCTGCGTGGCAGGCGTTTGAAAAGGAAGGGAAAGGGAGTTTTAGGCGCAAGAGAATCGCGTTTCTCTCGCGCCTAAAAGTTCCTTTCCCTTCCCTTTCAAACGCCTGCCACGCAAACTACTTCCCTTGGGACTGCTTTAGCTGCGGTCAATCAATAGCCAAGCTTCAGCTTAACAGAAGCAACTTATATCATATCTTTTGAATGGTGCTAGAATTTCCCATTAATTTCAAGCGTTACTTACTAGAGTATCCTTTCGGGCTTGTTTGCTCTTCTTTAGCGTTTTCCCTCACTTCGTTCCCACAGGTTTATCATGATAAAAGAACAATTAAGATTATTGTTGTTTTTGGTCCTAAGGCCTCCTTTCCATGAGTTCAAATCAAAACCAAACTTTACGGTTACTCTCATGACAGTGCCACCTAGCAAATGAAAGGCAGTTTTCAGAACAACTCCATAAATAAAACAACGTAGCACTGGTGAGTTCGTTTGCAAAGCGCTTGAGAACGGAGCTGCTAAATGGCACATACAGTTCCTACCCAGACAAAGAGCACCTTGGATTTGACTCGAAGTACTGTAGTAAAAACCTAAAGATGTACTTGAATGTCGCAGTAATTTTCGCGCATCGTTTGACCGATTTTTCTTACAGTTAGCGTAACGTTGTTTTCAGGTGGAAATGGCGCATAAGGTGCTGTCCTCTGATATGGCTGAACTGATAAACGCGATGAAGATGGCGCAGAAATACAGCACCACTACTCTGGACCAAGAATATCGTCGAGGAATGCTTTCTGCTGCCCACGTCCTGGCAGTGGATGCCAAGCATCTGTTTGATGTGGTGGACGCAGCCAGGAAACAGTCCTCTAAAATGTCGTCTACTGTTTAAACGACTGATGAGAAGTTTGTTGGATTAAGCTGGACGCCGGGAGGACACAGAGTATGGTCTGGTGCTCTAGGAAGTGGCTTGAATCTACTTTCGATCTTGTTGAACCGTCATCTTAGTCTGTTATGAGGAGGTTGCTGTTAAATGAAATCCTTAACCGCCATTATTTGAATGAAAGCGACTATACATTGCTTTCAAGTATTTTTGTTTGTTTTTCCGCGTTTTATTAAGGTATGTACAAAATTGCCAGCGACTTTGGTCTCTAGGTGTGACTTTGTCGAACGCTGAAAGACACACATTAGTACAGAATTGTGTTGTTTGTTTGAATGCACTTGAATTCTAACTTTCCAAGGGCTGCAATTACCTATATGGAAGTTTATAAAATGACTCTCGTTAGAAGGATGAGACGACGAGGAAGGAAACTTTTGTTTGATTTGAATTGTTAAGCAAAGCATCACGCCCGTCCCGGTAGTAATAGAAATTACTTTTGAATTTTCTTCAAAAGACGGTGTTTGGAGGTTATTGCTGGGGACTTTTTAGTGGCCCTTATTTGATAGCTAGTCCACTAAAACCTCTGAAGGTTGAGTTGTTGATTAATTTAGAGTGCGTTGCGCGGCTCACTCACGCCGCTAGTGGTAACGCCATCACTCGGGGAAAAAGCCAATGCGAAAGCGAATAGAGAAGAATTGTATAAAAATTGCTTCTTTATGAAGTGAGTAGTTACTAATGTTTTAGTTAAAGGCTTTTGAGTTTTATGCGTAATTCCAAGGAAAGATATAGATACAATACTTGCTTGTGGGACTTGAATCCGACAAAAATATTTCCTTGTTTTTTTGTCTAAGGTGGGTGATCTTAAGAATCCAGTATTATGCGTTTTTTAACTGCGGCTTGTCGACGCTTTTATAAAGTAAATGTTCGCAGTTTTTTTACTCTAGGATATGTCATTATTGAGGCTAATGATGGAGCTTTTTTGCTACAAAAGCCGAGGTTAAGGGTGAGGTTAAAGTAATTGTAACTTATACGTAAGTTGCGTCAGAACAGGATTATATACTTTGCAATCCACTGTTGCCTTGCAAGAAGAAAAAACAAACTTCCATATCTTAGCTTTACAGAAGACACCTTTAAAACATCATCCCTTGTTCTGGTGCCTGTCTTTAAATTACCTGTTAACTATCTGAACTGTGATATGCAGGCGTTTTTATGCAAAGATTGTAATGAAATTTTAAAATCTTTGATTGGCGTTATTAATATATAGTAATGCATAATAATAATAGGTATTAAATTTGTTCGGGAACAGAGTTATGAGGTATTTTTTTAAACCTATTTCAAGAGCTGTTGTTGTGCATAGTAATTTGATGTAAATAAGAATGAAATGGTCTTTAATACAACCTTCTGTACATTTTAGTACGGTACCCATTTCCCTAATTTTATGGAAAGAAAGCAATTTATGAATTGAGTTTTCTGTGTTTGAATTGTTTAACTGTCCGGGTAGAATGAAACCTTAGCTCTTGACACTCGCAGAGTTTCTTGTGGAGAATTTTATGACAGTAGCAGTTCTCTCGGGTTGATTTGTCGTTAGATTTTAAGACTGGAAGTCCTCTGTTTTTGAGATTTCACTTTTGAAAGTTACCAAGGTTGGGAGACATACTGCAGGGATGATATTCGGTTGCAAAACTTAAATGACCCTTTGTGTCTACCGTGGTGGCCACGCAACGAAATCAATAGAGCCAGCATATGCATTTCATATGCAGACCTTCCCCTGAACTTTTTTGTGTGTGAACATTTTGGTACTTTCCTTGTTGCACGTTTCAAAGCTACACGACTCTCGGTTTCTATTGCTTGTTTGATTGTATTTTATTTCTTGAGCTTACTGGCTTATAACCAGTAAGGCGGCATGAATGAATGAGTGACCAAGAACGCTCTTAGTAGCGTTGAGTCTCGCTTGCTTGGAGATAGGATAAGAAGTGAGGAGACGATTACACCGCGAGCGGTCGTCCTTCTTTCCTCAGAGCCACGCCGGCGAGCGAAAAAGTAAACTTATGCTCTCGACCTGCTGTGACTCAAAAGAGAAATAAGAGATTGCTCGCAGTCTTGGAGGCGATTAATTCTACACTAAACAGGATTTCCCCGCTAAAAGTTTTTCAATTCCTACGTTATCGACGGTCGAGTATTTTTCGACGATTTACGAATCAAGTTAAATTGTTTTCAAACACTCAAGAATAAAAAGAAGCGAAAAAAGTTTAACACAACGTTTCGATTTCGACGATTCGTTTCTGAATTTATTAGAACGCGTGTGTAAATAAACGAAAATCAAGGAAAGGTGGTGGTGAAAGTGGCGCGTCATTTCAATCATCGCCGAAAATGAACCGCATGCTCATCACAAGACTCCTTTGCAGACAATGAAAGGTTACAACACCCAACCAGTTACCCTCACCATCGAAGTTTTGCGACCACTTTAGTAATCACTTGTTCCAAAGTAATCAACGCTTTCAAGCGATAGAATTCGTGGACCGACCCGTTCCGGAAAAGCTCGACGTCTTTTGTAGCTTTCTATTCCATGGACATAAAGTGCTGCAAGTAGAGTAGTTGAAGGTTAAATCATTGACATCTCAAGTATTTATAAAGTGCAACCCGACTTCACGTCTTAACAACTGCGAAAATCTGTCAATTAAATGCATACAACGAAGTGAATCTGCAATGTCGAATCTATTTAACCGTTAAGTTCCAGTAATTTCGTCAATATTCGGAGAAACGTACACCAGAAAACAGGATTTCTCCGCTATAATATTTTCTCACAACCTACTTTATCGACGGTCGAGTATTCTTAAGGGTATTTACTTTTTAATACGAGTGGAGAATTACAAGGGCCTCGATCCGGGGAAAATGACGTCATTGCCAAAGAGCCAAAACGTGATCAACTTTGTGCGTCGATTCAGTCATCGTCGAAAATAAACCGCATGCTCATCACGAGACTCATTTGCATACAATGAAAGTCGTCACGATTCTTATCCCCAGTTTCCACGGTCTCCGCTAGGAACGCTTGGGACCATGACTACCATTTGGGGAAGACACGAAAAGAAAAACCGCTTGCATTTTTGGAGTCTCGCTCTGATAAAGCAAGCTCGACTAATGAATGAATGGATGATAGTAAGGTCATTTCCATTGTTCTCGTGCAGTAGCGCGTGAGCTTCGGGGCCGAAGGGACTGGGTTCGATACCTGCTATCTCCGTTTTGTCTTTTTTTTTTTACTCTGTTTTATACAGCATTGCCGTATGACACGGAGGAATTTGATACTGATTGTTCTTAGGGCTTTTTAAAAATGTTTTTATTTTTAAAAACATAAGGTGTTGGCGTTCGCGAGGAATGGTATTTCAAATATCATATTACAGGAAACGCGTTCTGTTTCGACTTCCAATAATTCTCGAATTGGTTTCGCCAAATTAATGTCTTTGCTATTTCTATATATTTGTAATTGTTTTATGTGTTGATTGAGTTTTACTAGTAAAGAATATTTTTTAATCGTTGGGAATGTGGGAAACTGTCACTTTTACTATGTAAAAATTCAATTAAAATGTCACAAATTTGCATAATTTCAAAGCAACTTAAAAATTTCACCTTATGGTTATTTCGCTACAACATTTCCGTGCTTATGTTGGCAAGAAATTACCGTAAAAGTTTTAAACTTGCCTGTGGTCGCCGAACCAACCTTACGTGCTATAAAGCACTTACAGCAGGTAACAGTGACAAAAAGTGCACGTGCCGATTAGAAGTCGCTACACAAAATGACTGCCTTGAAGAACGAGTTTGTTTTGCAAGCACGTGGTTTTTGTACAGACTACTCATTGCCAGTGAGCTCATGCCCTCTCAGAGGACTTTTTTTTGGCTGTTGGATTTTGCGACAATGTGTCCCATAACATGACCCCTTCTTCCACAAACTGTTACACCATCGTTAAATCAAATACAAAAACTATTATCGAAGATTTCAGATCCAGCTCATTAACCGTCCTTCACATAATGTCGCTCTGTTTACACTCTTATTTCGTACAAACCTGATTTCATATCGTTCAACTGTAAGTTAATAAATACCGCCGGTCAATTTACACATCGCATCTTCGCGAATATGCGGCCTATCTCCATTAGTTGGCTTAAAAGGCCAAAATTTCGTGGGGTGCATGGAAGCCTGAGAAAACAGCCGACATTTCGCGATGCCACCAGTGGTTTCTCCGCGAGAAGACGTCTGAGGAACGAGCGCAGAAATTCCATACTGATGAAGCGTAACTACGCTTATCTAGGCTGCGTCATCAGGTGTCGTCCTCAAGGGTGATTTTCTATAACAGGCATCTGCGTTGGACTATCCGAACACACACTGCACATTCTTTAACACGGATGTCATTACAACATATACTCCTATGTCGTGACGCATGTTATTGCGTAGGTCATTAGGTATGTCATTGCCACACTCTACTGCAATCAGACGCATCGGAGTAAACAATCTTTGTCGGCTTGCGTTTTACAGGCCACAAAGGCACATCATTGATTTGAGCAACGTTGTCTATGCATTTGGGTGTTAAGGAAACGAGAGAATTCCAATTGGGTGTAGAATTAACAACAGCAAAGGTATTTCTGGTCATAAGCCTATAGTTACACTCGCAACACAGTTCCCAAGGGAGATAATCTTACTACATCCAGTGGCGAGCTCGCGAACCTGCTGAACCTGGTAAAGGGAGCCCTCAGACGCCCCAGAAAGTGAAGTAAATTTTCCGTCATGGATTGAATTCTCCTATCTGTCGCGGAGACAAGTGATCACTTAAGTTGGATCCTAGCCTCCCACGCAGGCGTTTTTAGGGGAACTCGTTTTTCGAGCTCCCCTAAAAACGCCTGCGTGGGAGGCTAGTTGGATCCCAAATGGATTTTTCTTCATTTGAAATAAAACCAGACTTCAATAAATCAGAATGAACAGCCAAACTGGAGATTTTACTTTGGCTTTGATATAACCGCCAGCAGAACCCAGGCCATCATCTAGAAAGACAACTATCGACTTTCCATCTGATCTCGATTTCTTGACTAGCGGCTTTAGAACTTTACTAAATAAATAGGGCTCGGAACTGATGCCAAAGGGCAAGACTAAAAAGAAATGAAAAAAATAAAAATAAAAATAATAATATAGATTCTTATTAAGCGCATTTCTATCCTCAATGCGCTAGTGTGACCGGATGAAAAAGTCCAAGAAAAGGAGAGATATTGCCTATGCCCTGGAAAAATCTCTACGTGGTGGTAGCCGGATTTCAAAGCAAAGGAAAACATGAAATCCCCAGCGTTCAGCATTTCCCTTGCAATAGATGTCTTCGCATCTGAATTTGGACTTAAAGAGATACTGGTTGACATGACGAAGATCCAATATCAAGCGTTTTTTTTCCCGACTTCTGAATGGAAACGGATAATGGGTTTAACACTGCTGGAGGCGTGAATACCTCCGCAATACACTCCAAACTTGAAAGCTCACTAATAGAACTCTCAACAAAGGCGGAGTCTTGAACTGCTGACTTATAGTTCTTCGCAACAAATGGTGGAGGAATTTGAAGTAGTGGCATTTGTAACCAAATTCAATGGTGTCAATAATTAAGCGAGGCGCGTCAATGTCTTTCCAGTACTGCATGAATTGATTTGCGCAATCTGCCTCTCACAGAAACAGCAAACATCGTTCGATTTAGACTCATAAGACAACGATGAATCCTCCGAAAAGGGGGGCTCAGAACCCAACGTTGGAAAAGCCTCCGATTCTAAATTTACGAGATGCGAAATAAACAACGTAACAAGACCTTTAGAGCGGAGGGGCCATTGCATGACCTCTGAAGATAAGCAGTTTTGTCTAACTTCTTTTACTTTTAGTCTTCCTTCCTTCCTTCCCTTAGTTCTCGCTAGATCTGCATTGACCTCTAATTATGACTGTTTTTACTTAATTTCTCATTTCTTGTTGCCGGTTCCCTCCGTATCACTTTCGCAAAAGTGCACAAAAATATGCATTGCTTAAAAACGTGGTGATGGGCAAGTAAATATGGTTTTTATTCAAATTTTCCAGTAAAATGTTAATCTTTTATTGCCTGCACATGTTTGATAGAATCACTCTGGGTTTATCACACATATTTCGTATGGTTTTTTTTGTCCTGCACAAATAAATAATTATGCATCAGTCCCTTTGCAACAGAGAGATGTGTCACAAGAACTACAAGGATCGTGTTTAGGAAGTTTCAATTGTATTTTATTGAGCTGCTGAACTCTACATGAATTTGCAAACTAACGTGCCTAAATGTAAACCACATAACATATGATGTTGGTATAAATGATGGGCTTAATTTTAATCCCGCTAGAGGAATATATACACTGAATCTACTTTCGATCTTGACTGCGAATACAGCCGTCTCTCCTCGTTTCTTCTACAAAACGTCTCTAGCGGCGAGGAGCGAAGAAAGACGGCTATATTCGCAGGTTATTTTTTTTCCACAGCATGCATTCCAGGAATGAACTGTAGGGGTTACCGCCGTCCAAATAAAATAGCTGACCCTGTTTCTTGTGTGATATTCACGACCTAGCTAACCACTAAAAATACGCCGTGAATGTATGTATGCATTGTTTGAAAGTGCAAAATACATACGTCCAAACCCATTCGACATGTTATTGGTAAACAGTAGATGGCAAATGTTTAAAATGGAAAAAAAGATTATTAAGTGAACCGTCATTTTGCTGCTCAATTAAAACTTTCCAACAAAAACTCTACCAGGGTCTTAACCTAACTAAACTTCGATTCCACCTGTACATTAGGAGCGTATATCTCCTGTAGGTCTCCTGTGGTTTTGTAATTAAAAAAAAGCGATAGCGAAAGCAAATATCGCTTTATCTTGGATCTGGATAACCATATAAGGGACTGTTTCAAAGATCCCTTTATTTCAAGTCATATACAAGAGGCACAAGAAGGAATCTATGGTACGATATGCAGACATCCGGAACTAAGTAGAAAATAGTAAGCACACTGGGCTGTTTTAAATCAAATTCGAGATACTTTCTCAGTACGTTTCAAATGATCTATATATATAAAAAAAGAAGCAAAATCTTTTGAGATTCCGCGTTATTGAGTTCAGATTTCCAGACCTCTGTCGCGGTGGGTGCATGTTTTTTTGTTTTCGTTTTCTTTGTTCTAGTAACACGGCCAAAGTTTAAACCCTCAGGGAATTTACAACGTTCATTTTCACGATAGTGGCATCAGCTACATCACTATACTGGAACCCACGATTATCTTTTCCTTGACGCTGGGCTATCGGTGTCGGCATTAACGTTCGTCTTCGCTCTCGCCGATTTTGACCTCTACCTCTCTTCCTGGGCTCTATTTCTCCCTTACTGTCCAAGTATTTCTCAGCAATAGTTAACCAGTCGACTACTGAATAGATTAGATCCCATTCCTTTGTGGACGCATCCCCAAGAACGCCATCTTCCACCGTCAGATTGTTGCTCTTTCGCCTTCGCTGCATCGGAATGGTCGAACCATTAAGGTTGCTTTCCTCAGAAGCGATTTCTACGTTGCGGCAGCGACACCGCGTTTTGTAAAGAATCTTGAAGATGTGTATCAGCTTGGAGAAGAGATTGATGGGTATTGGGTTGGACGTTTCACGTTCCATGTTTCTAATCAGCTTTGCTCGTCCAAACTTCCACTCGACGTCAGACTGTTCTTGAAGTCTCTGGTAAGTATCACTCATCATGGCGATTAGAAGGTTGATGAGAACAATGATAATTAGGACATTATACATGCCAAACACAAACTCTGTCATTACGCGGATGTGTGATGGTCTGTTAGTAGAAAAGGACGATTGAGTCGCCAGACCGAACAGACCAAAGAACAAAAGCTCACCAACTTTAAAGAAACTTGGCGACGTGCTCACTGTTTTGTACGAGTCATCATTTTCATCGAGATCATCGAGGGGCTAAAAATAATAAAAAAGACCGGAAAAGAAATGATTTATTTATTGATTGGTCCATTGAGGACTTAACAAGTACTGTGGAAAATGGTTTATCTGCCTAGGAGGTAATGCCCTTTATGGGAAATACAGGCATGCCCTGCTGTGAAAAGTATGGTCTTTAAGCACTTTATCGTGTAGCCTGCGTGGCATGGCGGTTTTGTCGGGAGAACTACTGAGCGGCAAAGCGGCAAAAACGCGCGCAATGCGCACGCGAACGAGCAAGGAAGCCTATTTCCTTTTCGTAAACGGTCCCTACCATGTTAACAGTCTATGCCACCATCGGTAACCAAGCTTGTAGTCCTGATGGATGGAATATATTCCCTGGATTAAGTTACTATAAGGCAAAACATACGTTTTTGAATAGTCTAAGAAGTTGAAGCCCAAGTTGAATTTACGTTAAAAATAATGGAAAGGACTAGGGTCATCTATTATTGATATAACAATTAAGAAAGACAGCGACCGTTTACGAAAGGGACAATTTTAGCGGCGAAGCCCCAATCTCCTCGCGGTTTCGCTGCCCTCGCCCATCTTTATTTCTTTGCGCGCCCAACCAAAACCACCATGCTACGCACGCTATTTATTGTGGGATAAGGTTTAGAAATAAGAAGAGCGTTTGGGTCTAGACCATGGTATAATTTTTAGGAAACTGATTAATTGGTTGCAGATTTAGTTTAAACTAGGGAAACCGGAAATTGACACTCAGAAAATAAAATGGGCAAATTTAGATTTACCCGCAACCTCAATGAGCTTTTGTTTTGGCTGGACTTCGCAGGTGACCTCAGTAGTTTCTGGAAAGTAGTAACTCTAGGATAAGGTGGGATTTTAGGTGTTAAGTCTAGTATGGGGGTCTAGTATAGGGTAGCAAAAGTCACTTGAACTAAGGGGTACAGGCCTGGGGTTCCAGGTTTGTCCAGAGGCACATCCTTACCCTAAAACTCCTTATGTACCCCACCTTAGTACCCTTCTGGGTTTAAATGGAAATACTAAACAACAAATTTAAAATTTTCATTCAAACGAAATTAATGATTAACAGAAGAAACTGGGCGATGGTAATGGACTGTAGAGGCATGAATCGATTGAGTCAAGCTTAATGATCCCTATAATTTCCCCAAAAGGGTTCACTTTCATGTAACATTTTACCTTAAGAACTGCGAGTAGCTGCAGCAAAAAGCTGGAGAAGAAAATCACAAATATTAGAAGAAACCGGGCAACATCCACAATAAGATGACCAATGATGACGCCCCATGGTCCAAACAAACGATGAATGGACAGGAATTCAAGAAGTTGAAGTACGCTTAACATAAGTGCTGCCCCAAGAAATTGGTTTCTCGCGAACGCAATGCCGAGTCTGGGATTCTTGTCGAAGCCCACGGCGACGATTCTTAGCAGCTCGGCGACCAGCACCAGTAAGATCACAATTATGGGGAACCATCCAGGTCCGCTTCGTTCTTTCTCACTGGTGATCTCCGAGAGCAGCATCCCAATGATCCAAATATAAAGAAAGTAATCGTACCAATGAGGAGCAAGCATAGTGCCTGAGTATTTCCAAGGAACCACTGCGGTCAAACACAAAAGAAGAATGAGATATAGGTGTGAAATAAGTCGACAAATGAACCTTATGACGGGAATCTGGCGATGTCTGTTCTTGAACGGTAGAGACAGATACACCCAGAAAGGTGGAAAGAGAAGTGCAACAAGAAACAATAACATTAGTTTCCAGTCTTCCCACTTAAGCTCGCCAAACCAGATTTGCGACACGTACTGCTGGACCAATGGGTGTGACACGCACTGCTTCAGCTCGCATTCGATGAGGAAATCAAGAAACGCCACGTTTCTTTCATCAATTGAATTAAGTACTGCCCCAGAATTCTCTACGCATGATATGCTTATTAGGTCTTTTGCCATTGACTCACAGAAACTGCTTGCTATGTCCAGGTCAGTTGCGAGCTCCTTGTTTTTGGAAATCTCGATGCGGTAATGGCGCGAAAGGAACGACGACATGTGTACTGGAGCGGGAGCACTGGGAACAAGCAAAAACACAAAGAATTGAACCAATTCATCACACAATATAATATTAAAAGTCAATCAATCAATCAGACTTTATTTAACGGGGGTGACACGTAATACTGAGCTCGTAATAGTGGAAAAAACCGGCACTAATAAACTTGTGGCCCTCACCTATGGAATTGTGTAATAAATAAATAAATGTTTAAAAAGTATAAAATTAATTATTACATAGTATAAAATAAAATTTTTCAAAAAATTTACAATAACCTATAAGCATAGATAAGTATAAGTGGATAAGGCTAGCAACTAGATATATACAAATACAATGCTCCTGTAAAAAATTCTAAAAACTACAATTTTGAAACGACAGCAGCTGCGTGTACCTCTCTTTAATTTGAAAAGACAGGATGTCTGTATAAACTAAAAGTTATTAACCTTAGAGGCAAGCTATTTACTTGCCGTTACAGAAAAAGAGCGGCCGGCCTCTCTCTCCCACGCATAACGCGAATGAGTGAAAATAATTTTAAAAATTATAGTCAAAGTAATGTCATATTTTTTCCGTTTCAATGTTAGTTTTTCGCAAGAAAACCTCGAAACACTTGTTTGTTATTTAACTAATTATCAATTATATGCTTCTCTTGTTGCATGTGTTTTGAAGAACTTTTTTTTTCTTGCCGATCTACTGCTGCTCTAAATTAAGTACAGTGAAACCTCAATTAAGCGGACACCTTCGGGACCTTCCCAAGTGTCCTCTTAATAGAGGGAGTCCGCTTAATAAGGGTTGTAAAAATTGCGCAATGTTTGTTAACGATCAACATTCAGCGGTTACTCCGTACTGTGATAAAGTTGTATGTTGTTAAAGAAGCTATCCAGAGTTTAAGTTCGTTACCTTTCATTACCAACTTTAATTTGTTTGTAAATGCAAAAACATTAACTGACTTCAGTAAGTATTTTAATAACGTAATCCAATACTACTATTGTCAGTTCAGTCCGGTGTCCGCTTAATAGAGGTTTTTAACAATAGAAATTAGCCACGAGGTGTCCGCTGGCATGAATAGGGGTTCGTTATAAAGGAAAATATCAGTAGTTCGTTTCGGGAACAGGCTTAGTGTCCGCTAAATAGAGGGTGTCAGCTTAATAGAGGTTTCACTGTATTTCCGTTACACAAACACCTTGTCATCAAATCGGGCTTGTTCACCATGACGTTCTTCCAAAAACAAGAGCTTAGAGACACGACCGGTATTCTGGGCGTCTTGTAATACCTGTTATATATTCCTGACGTTGGAAAATATCTTTAGCTTTAATATTTTATGAAGCTTATAGCTTGATATAACAGGAGGATGTTCCTTGATTTTCAAATTATTTGATAGCTTAAAAGTTTGCTGTCTGAATCTTATTTATTTAGCTTTAATTCGATCAAAGATACTATCAGATTTTGAGAACAGCTCAATTTGTGAGACACAATACCCTCTAATATGAGGCTTCTCACAGAATCAAAAGCAAAAGTAACACCCACACAATGGAGTGTAGGCGGAAAGTGTTTTTATATAAACAAGGAGTTAGACCAGGTGGTTCAGTGATGAGAGCATTCGCTTTTAATCAATTGTTGTAGTTGTTTGTTGAAGTGTGCAGCTGCTGCTCCGAGAGTTTATTTCCGGGTACTCCGGTTTCCCCCTCTCCTAAAAAACAACTCGATCTAGAAAGTGTCTTTGATTAGTTCGAGACACTTCTAAGATTTTCAAGGGCCATAGGTTTATCGGTTAGTGGAACTGTCGTGTGTCACACTCTGTTATTAGCGTTAAGTTGGTTTTTTAATACTAACCTTAGGATAAAGTTCATCAAAGGCTTTTGATTACACGTGCGGGAACATGTAACAAGGTCAACCAAAAACTGCGTACAACAAAAATAACAACAAAAATAGAATAAATATAAATCAAGCACTAGTTAGTGTAAACGTAAGTTAGAATTTAACTTTATTCAATTGCAAGTTACTTTACACAGTCTATCCATTGTAAGGGTCATGATTTAAATAGTTGACATTATGTATACCTTTCTGTTGCTCAAAAGTCTCTCGTGATTAAGCTTTTGAGTTAGCAGGAAATCCAACACTTCAATATGACGTTCTTTAGCAGCATTACAGATTGCCACATCTTCAGACTAAAAGAACAACAAAAGAACTCAAAACGGAGCAGGGACTCTCATGGTCCGCTTTATCATCTTGAAATTTAGCTGGTATTTCTTTTATAAAAATTCAAATACACGCGTCAGTTTAAACATTTGCAAAAGAAAAAGGAACTTTTTGACAAATGTTATAGAACCGGTATCATTCAGGTATTTGAATCAGTTCTTTTCCCACCAGTATTATGGATACAGATGCAATTCTACTCTTAAGGTCCTCATTTTTTAGAACCTGCAAATTTTTAAAACGGGCCGTTTTAGAGCGACACTTTAAAAATTTTACAATCTATAATACGAAGAACGGGCACACACTCTGAAGGAGAGGCGAACGATGGTTATCTTGGGGCAAAGAGATTTGTCTTAGCACTCAGAGTAGATGTAATCTAGAAGAAAGGCCACATCATTAGACAAACCTCGTTTTCGATTAACGGGGAAGCTCCATACTCCATTAGCAGTTTGACTACTGCTTGATAGCCAGCTGCAGCGGCAATGTGAAGAGCGGTGTTGCCCATCTGTTAAACATGAGAAAAACACGACTGTGTTGGTGAGTCAAGTTCGTTTGTTCTAAGATGATGAACAAGTCGACTGGCAAATGCAACGGCTATATCGCGCGCCCAAATTCCCCCTTCCCCTCCCCCTTCCCCTCCCCCTTCCCCTTCCCCTTTTAACACCTGCCACGTAGGCTAGCTATACATGTATGCGGCAAAGGAAGCCATTCTAAGTGTGGTGATTTCAGTTACAGGGCAAGAGGATACAATACTTAAACAAGCAACTGTGGGTTGCAAGTCATCTAATTAGCTTGGTGCTTTCATCATTTTCTGTCTTTGGACACTTTCTTGCCTCAAGGAAACTTTACAAAGTTAACTTTTTAAGTTTTCTCAGGTAAAACGCGACAAAAATCTTGCGAATCATAGGAGAAAAACGGCTTACTTTGCTGGTATCACTTACATTGTCCTTGGCGTCAATTTCAGCGCCTTGTCCAATCATAATCGTGAGAAGATCTTTGTGTCCATTGGCTGAAGCCAAGTGCAGGGGTGTACGTCCGTCTTTATCCACTTGGTGTAGTAATAAAGTAGCTTTACTTATTAAAGTGCTGGCTACTTCAATGTGACCTTCGATAGCTGCTACATGGAGGGCTGTACGACCCTGGTACCAAAACAAGGACAACCGTTTTACAAATTTTAGCGGAATATCAAGGGTGCCTTGATAAACGGGGTCATCTCCTCATCCTTATCATTACATACCAATATTTCATCAATTACGGGAGGATAGGAGTGGTGATTTCGATCGAAAACGTCCAAGCTCTCAGGTAGGATTGTTTGCGAGCGACGGGTAAGTGATCAAGGGAAATAAACTTACAGCATTATGTGATGTACGCGGAACCAAAAAGAGTCATTGCAACTAGTTGCTCTGGCGTGTGAGTGTCTTTTTTAATTTATTTATCGATTTCTAACCGGGCATAGATTTTGCCTACGACGCAGGCTAAAAGCAGCAGTCGATACCATCGCCGCTTGATGAGGACAAGGTGAAACGAGCGATCAGAAACAAAGCGACTATCGACTAGGTATTTTAGGTAGGTATTTTATTTATTTGCCACACGATTACAATAATTACAAAAAGATGCCAAAAAAAAAAATGTAGGAAGAGATGGCGAGGAGGCCTAAAAGAAACTATAGAGCTTATGTTAATTAGGTCTCCTCAATTACAATTTTTCGAAGATGGCATAAAAATTACGGCGACGGATACAATATAATATGAGGTGAAAAATTAAACTAATCAATATCACGGAAGTTTACAAATGTTGAATATTAAAAGGCTTTTTCCCAAGATTTTTGTTGGAGTATACTAATAATTATCACAAATAAATGCCTTAAGTGCTCTTTTAAAGGAGAAAGGTGAGGAAGCGTTGATGATGTTGGTGTTTAAGGTGTTATAAAATTTAGGTCCTTGATGAAAAACGGAAAATTGTTTGGTTCGAGTACGACAGAAAGGCAGACGAAATTTACACGAGTTTCTTGTGTTATACGAATGAATTTGACTTTGTAAGGTAAATTTACAATGAAATTTTAAAGGTAGAGTATGGTTTTGATAGGAGCACATAAATAAGCCTAGTTGTATTAAGTTTATATCATGAAATTTTAAGATACCAAGATTTTGAAAGATTGGATCAGTATGTGCATCGAAAGTGGTTTTAGCTATAGTTCTGATCACTCGTTTCTGTAAAATCTCAAGACGAATAAGGTTTGTTCTGTAAGTAGAGGCCCAAACTAAGTTGCAGTAAAAAAGGTATGGATAGACTAGAGAAAAATATAGTGTTCGTAAGGTTTTCGTGGATAAATAGAAACTGGATTTACGAATAATTCCTGTGCATTTAGAAACTTTATTGGCGACATGCGAGATTTCAGATTTCCAATTTAAATTTTCATCCATGATTACTCCCAAGAAAACTGTTTCTTTTACTTGATCAATTTTTTGATTATTAATTAAAAGTTGAATAGTTTGATTTGTACGCTTTTGGGATGGTTTAAATGCAATGAATTTGGTTTTTTTCAAGTTTAATGAAAGCCTGTTAGCTCTAAACCATATTGACAACAAATTTAGCTCAGCGTTGAGTATATTAGTAAGGCAGTCTTTATCCTTGTGAGACACAAATACGTTTGTATCATCAGCAAATAATATCAGTTGTAATATTGTTGACGTGTTGATTATATCGTTGATGTAGAGCAGAAAAAACAAAGGCCCTAGTATTGAACCTTGGGGAACGCCACATATGATATTAGCAGGATACGAAACATAACCATTGTATTCTACAAAGTGAAGTCTGCTGGAAAAATAGCTCTTAATCCATTTCAGAGCCAAGCCACGTATACCATAGTGTTCAAGTTTATCAAATAAGATGGAATGATTGACTGTATCAAAAGCTTTCGAGAGATCTAAAAAGACACCAACCGCTAATTCACCATGATCAATAGCAGATGAAATTTTTTCATGCAAATCAATCAAGGCAAGCGTCGTAGAGTGGTTTTTCCTGAAACCGAACTGGTTATCACAGAGAATATGCAAATTAGTTAAATAATCATACAAGCGCTTATAGACGATTCTTTCTAGAAATTTTGAAAAGCTTGGTAGAACCGAGACAGGCCTATAGTTGGTAAATAGTGACTGGTCATCAGCTTTAAACAGTGGTACCACTCGAGCTGTTTTCATTTGATCTGGTACAACGCCATAAGCGATCGATAAATTCATAATGTGAGCCAGAGGTCCCGAAATGATTTGAATGGATTCCTTAATTATAGACATTTGAATATTATCGTATCCAGCCGCTTTCCCGGAAGCAAAAGATTGAGCAATGGTAACAATTTCATCCTCTGTTGTTGGGCTAAAAAAGATTGATTCTCGAAATGATCCAGATAGAAAATCTTTATGTGAACAAGGAGGAGGCTGTATCTTCTTTGCGAGGTTGGGACCAATACTAGAGAAGTAGCTACAAAACCTATTTGCTACTTCCACTGGATCAGAAATCTCCTGACCGTCTGACTTAAATATTGTATTTAATTGAGGCCTTGGCTTTTTTCTATTTAAGACTTCGTTTAAAATTTTCCAGGTCGCATGTGTATTTGATTTAGCATCTTCCAATTTCTTTTCATAATACCGACGCTACCGACGCTACCGACGCTACCGACGCTACCGACTAATCTACCTGTTTTTCTTTTATGGCATGATATTATAGCAAGATCAATGACATCTAACTGTGCTTTAGATCTTTTCACTCAACTTACCATCTTTAAAGTGACAGCGTCAATCCGTACACCAGGATGGTTAGTAAGGACTCTTACCAAGGTATTGTCACCATTTTGAGAAGAAAGGTGAAGTGGCGTAAAACCATACTGACAGAAAATGAAAGAATCTATGAAAACGATTTTTCCAATAATGTGCAAAGATAAAAATGTCATCAAAATAATAACTGTAACACAGCTAATCTTGACCGGCTAACCGAATCATAATACAAAGATACGGTTTTATCTACGGTGTTGATTGACCACCGTAGAGGGATTGAAAAGCTGACGTTTTAAGCGTTAACCCTTCATTAGAGCGAATCAGGAGAATGCAGGTTGTGTTTAGTTTATATACGGAGGGTGGAGCTACATTTTCAAATGAAAAACAAGAATAAGTAGGCTGGATAAAAAGCATTCGTGTATTCTGGGGGCGGGGAAGTGTAAATTTAAAAGATACCGGGTAGGAGAAGTGGGAGCGGAGCACCATGGGAACGAGGTTGAGTAAGATTTAACTTAAGATTTTTGCAGTTTTTCACTTGACACTTTTTGTATTTCACTCGCCCATCTACCAAACACTAGATTTTCTTTAGAAACTACCCTTCCTTTAGCTGGATCATAACATGACATGACATGACATGACATGACATGAATAACCGGAACAAAGTTAATTAGACTACTTCTGGGAACATAACTTGAAATGAATTATCCATTCTTTCAGAAAGTTTACTTACGTCCTCTTCCTCCTCCTCCTGTTCCTCTCCATTAGCAGGTTTCTTGTAAAAAAAGGAGATAAACATTTATGTGTGAAATATCCGTCTGAAAGAAAGGACCTCCTTCATGTATCCATATAAATACATTAATAAACAGAACAACTTTGTTAGTTTCTTACCTCGCTAACAAATGTGGCCGATTTAGGGGCTCTGGAGAGAAATTCTTGAACACTATCCGTTTGACCAAATAAGGCAGCAACATGAATAGCTGTCATTCCATTCTGAGATGAGCGATACAAATAAATCTAGTTTCAATTGAACGCTTTTCAATATATTTAGCCTGTGTACAGACGCCCCCCTTCCTGAGGGAGGGCGGACGTCTGTACACAGGCTACAATATATTTTGTTACACCCAACATGGCATTTTTCGCAAGAAATGGGCTTTTATAGGTAAATTCGAACAGGTTTTCGCTAAAACAGCCTTTGTCTTTGAGATTGGTACAATTGTAATCTCGGAGTCGTAAGTTATAAGCGACAAAGCACTGAATCCGCGTCAGTTTTTAGAACAAACTCTATTGTAAAATTTACGGATAAAGAAACATTTTCTTTAGAAATAGGGAAAAAAACCTTTTGCGGACATGCTCCACGCTGACAACATAATTTGATTTTAAAACTACCTCCGTGAAAAGTAAACGCTTACAAATGCATTCATCCCTGATCCATACCTTCACACTGACTTGTTCAATAGGAGTCTTTCCCCATAACATGTCAATAACCTTAAGTTGTCCAAACTTGGCGGCTAAATGCAGTACGCTCATTCCTTCCTAAAGGCAAAAAAGTGGATAATTAATTCATCGTTTTCGTTTGTTCAGCACACAGGAAGCTTACGATCTTGCTGACCTCTGTAGTCTGCAGGACGTGTGTCAAATGAACAGAATCTATATGGCCAAACTGAGTCGATTATTAAAATATACTTAGGCTGCAGGGTTAAGCAAAGCAGTTTTTTAAAATCATCTTCGTTTACCGTTGCAACTTGCGTTCTGAATTAACTAACCTACCCTTACATAGTCCTTGACATTTTCTTCGTCGTACTATACCCTCGAGTTGAAAATTAGCCATCTTTTTTTTGGCATATCTTTGCTGATTTTATCAGCTTGCAAAGTGCTTGAAATCGAAGTTGGAAAATGGCCAAGCTCGTCGCCAGTTTCCCGATCCCTCAGTGGTGTGTAAGCGAATAGAGTGCGTCGTTGTCTAAATACGTACTACGCGTCACATTTAAACCTTTTAGCCTGATACTAGAGGAATGCTATTTATTTCATGTATGATGAAATCAGTCTTACCGAGTCTTCCTCAGTAGGTGAAGCACCATTCACAAGCAAAAATTCCACCATTTCCTTGTGACCACCTCTAGCTGCTAGAAGAAGGGGTTTGCAAAAAACTCCCTGGGAATAAAAAAGGAATGAATGAACGAATGTATAAGTGGCCCCAGGCCCCAGTTGTTCAATCGTTGGTTTAGTGCTGTTATCCAATGGATAAATCTCTATCCAGTGAATAACGCAATTGGTTTCCCTAATACTTATCCACTGGATATAGTGATTTATCTGGTGGATAGCGCTATCCATCTTTGGAACAACTGGGGACTAATTTGCTTAGCATCTTTTCCGCAAACGTGAAAGACATAAGTTTAAGAGAATTCAGAGATTTCAGTAGTTTCTTTTAGTGCTCACAGACTTTACACAAGGATGGTTAAAATTGCTGATATGGAAGTTGTAGGCTTGTACTTGTTTTATTAAAAAAGCATCTTGAATTCTGGAGCGATCACGGTCAGAAAACATTACATCAATTTTTTACCATATATTGTAATTAAACTAATTTAAAAGAAACCAGACTTGTCATTTCGTTGTCTTAAGAATAGGAATCTAAACCTTATCAGCTGAACATTTTGCGAAGTCAAGTTCCACCAGTTTCCTGACGACTTTGATGCTTCCCTTGGAGGCGGCAATTTGTAGTACGTTCAATCCCTCCTGAAGAAATCAAAGAAAATCTTACATCAGTGACGATAATAAGCTCACATAATTTCGCATAACGGTAACTTATATGGGATAGAAGAAGTCCTCCTAGTACGCTCAAACATTTTATAAACGTATCCACCGTCCAACAAATACATGAGTAAATCTCAGGGGTAGCCGATACCAACTGATTGGAACACAGCGTCTCACTCTTTTTAAATTCTTCTTCCTTTTTAAAAAAGGTGATATTTGTATGTTAAGCGTACAGAAGAATTTTAAACAGGTGCAGGGAATATGCATGACGAAAAAACGGTGTCCATTACCGACATTAATTTACAGGGTATGCCTCGGAATTTTGTTCGTGATGCACGAGTATCGCCATCTTCAAAGTGTCTTGTTGGTTTCAACCTGGCGAATGTTTTCGATTTGCGCTACCTATATGGTCCTTTTGGTGGGAGATATACTACAGAACCCAGGACCGGTTATAGATCCTTGTCTTGTTTGCTCGAGGGGTTGTTGCAAAGCCCAGAAAGCCATTCAATGTGATATATGCGATCAATGGTTTCTTGCCAAGTGTATTGGCATGAAGGCGTTAGGGTATAATCAACTTTGCGATTGACGAAAGCTTGGCAATGCTTGAAATGCTTATTTCCTGGTTTTGATACACCAGGTCGTTGCTCTCGTTAAGGATTTAATGCACGGGACAAGAGGCAGGATAAAAAAATCCTAAGTTAAAGAAGAGAGGAATGAAATTCGCTAGTATCAATATTGTAACCTTGCCCGGTCATAATGCAGATGTGGACGTATTATTGGAGAGGTCGAACTTGGACCTGCTTGGAGTGACCGAATCGCACTTAGCACTATATCTGACAGTAATATATGTCCTGATGGCTATGCATGTTGCAGAAAAGATAGAAACCGTAAGGGTGGTGGATGTACATTATTTGTTACGAACAAATGGCCTAGCAAACGAAGAACTAGTCTGCTACACAGCCGTTTTTAGTGTCGTTGCGTGACGACACTAAAAACGGCTGTGTAGCAGACTAACGAAGAACCGATCTGGAATCTGACTCGTTGGAAATGGTGTACGTGCAGATTTGTCCCTACCAGGCTAAAAACACAATATGTGCCGTAATCATGTGTATAAGCCCCCCAAGTATGGATCTGGACAAATTCATATCTGGATTAGAACGAGAATTTCTTGAAAGACTGAGTGATGAAGTAGAAAAGGACTTGGTCCTTATGGGCGACTTCAACACGAATGTTATTTCTCCGAAGCCGTGTAAATACACCAGGAAATTACTGCAAACAACACGACATGGTTTTACTCAAGTAATTAACGGTCCAACTTGTATGACAGAACAGTACATCCACTGCTATAGATTTGCTTTTTGTCAACAACCTACATCGTTTTGTTTCGCACGGAGTTCAAGAATTCGGAGCAAGCGATCACTCCGTTGTTTTTGCCATTAAAAAAGGTAGCACCTTTAAAGCTCCTCCTGAAGTGAGAGAAGTAAGATCCTTCGAGCGTTACAGCAAAGAACAATTCATAAAGGACATTACAGTGCTATTCCCTGGAGTATTTTGGAATCTTTCGATGATGTTAATGCATTATTTTAACTGTAGGTGTCCCCTTTAACTGTAGGTGTCCCCTATTAGTAGAGGGCCTGCCCCTCGGCTAGTTTTTCTTTCTTGACACATAAATAAAGTTTCTATCTATCTATGATGCCTCGTTCGAGACCTTTTGTTTGACTGCTCGCGCGTACTTGAATACGCAAAAATACGGACTGTTTTGCCCTCTAGTGTGATGACAGAGAACCCTGCTGGGACTTGCAACAGTTTGGATCAAGAGCCATAATATTATGGCTCTTTGATGGATATAAGACTGTGGGGGAGATAATAAGATCTCATCATCCGAAGCACTCAATTCCCTACAATGGATCCCTCTGGCTGGACGACGTTTTGCTCACCAATGCTCAGCGGTTTAAAATGCTATTGAAGGGGAAATGCCAGAGCACCTAGAGACTTTTAAAATAACCTTAAGAGACTTGCATGGACATACACAAGAAACAGTTACTTACCTAGAATTCAAAACCCGAAAACGCCGGCATGGGGCAAAAGAACAACTTACTATAGGTACATTAGTGACTGGTCAACTCTACTGAATTTTTTAAGGAAACCTATTACTTGCAAAATTTTTAAACGGCGGGCCTAAAAAAGTTTTAAGAGCCAAATATTGTAGTTAGTAAATTTTCATTTTATCCTTATAGTCGTTAGCCTTTGTTTTTTCAATAGTTAAATCTTTCAGTCTGGTTGTATTTTTATTACTTTTTTTGCCTTTTTTAGTCGTCTAGTCTTCTTAGCCTTTCAACTTCATAACCACTAGTTTTTGAGATTTGATTGTTATTAGTGGTTTTAATATTATTTAATCTTAGTCAAAGGACCTCTCTGAAAATCACTTTATGTGATGGGAGTTTCCTCTCTAAAGCCTTATCAGGGACGGTTACGGAGTTAAACAAATGTCTTAATCTTAGGGAATCTAACGAGTAAGGTATGTTTGCCTTGGGAGTCCAACATTGGCTTCCATTACGATATTATTATAAGCTGGTTGGCTGTAGACAAAATGTACGTGAAGTTAATTCAGTTAATTTGTGAAGGCCTCTTACTCATCACGCGATCAAGATAAACAAAGTGATAGCAGGTTGTCTGAAAATATATTTGTAATACAAACTGCTACCTGTAAGTTTATAATTAGGTTTTATCACCGCCAATAACAAAGGAAAGTAAAATTTGACCATGGATAAAATTCTGCCAGAACATACACCGATAATGACATAACAGTGGCAGTGGGATAATCAATATGATCTACTGATGGGCAGTTAGAAAATCAAAGACGCTTTTAATCATGATTTTATCTATGCCTTTAACATTTGCATTCATTACCGGTTTTTTTTCCCTTCGAGAAATCAAATCAAGTTTGATATAACTTGATATAAACTCGGTGAATACTGCATGGACAAAGCCTGTAGTTAATGACTGTTTGTTTAAAATCCAACCCAGTACTTACTGCGTTTATTTGAGTCATAGTGCTTGGCTGGACTTTGAAAAACAGTTCCACCACTTCATCATGATCCTTAGCGGCAGCGTAATGTACAGGAATCATGTCTTTCTGTTGGAAGACGCATACATAAGTATTGAGTACAATGTACATTCAACAATTGCACAGGCACGGGTAACAGTTGACCTTACTCGTTTATAAATGCTACAAGTTCATAGCCTTTTCTTTTCTTGCCAAACCTTGCCCCCAAAATAAAGAAATGATGATGAGAAAAGTTGAAGCAAACCGAAGCAAGGACATTCCTCTTCAGGATGTAAACTCCACAGAATATCTACCTTTATGGCCTTCACTAATGGAAACTTTTCGCAACAATACTAAATATAGCCTGGTAACTAAGTGACCGAGCACCGTTATAAGAATTTGAAAGTGCCATGTACGAATGGGTAATATTTCTGACATTCATCAGTTTCGTCTTTTGTTGTTTGTTGGTTTTGTCGTGGATTTTTCCTATTTCTCCATTTTCTGAGCAAAGCCCAAGTCCTTCTTAACAAGGCTTAACATATCTCATGGTGGGAAGGGAGATCCATGAGTCATACTTACACTGTCTCCGACACTAGCATCAGCTCTGAGATCCAGAAGAACCCTACAAACGTCAGTCCTACCGCTCTCTGAAGCTAAATGTAGGGGAGTCTTTTTATCCTTTAATAAATAAACAACATGTCACTTTAAAATTTAAAAAAAAAAGGTTACGATGTGTCTGTCAGTTGGGGTGGTAAGCGAAGAGTATCTTCACCCAGTATTATAACCTTTTGATCTTGAGATACCAAAACCATTGAAAATTGCTCAGACGGGGGCTGACCACCAGGCAAAGTTCACGAAACAGCAGAAAAGAAAAAGAAAGTTCCACTCTAAGTGACATCTTTATTTCTTAATCATCATGCATGGGTACTGCCACGTAAAGAGGACTTTGGGAAACTCATGCATGAATTTGGTTTGAATGAAACTAAGGCCAGTAGTCGCAAACATGAGAGGGAAAATTATCTGATCCTCTTATTATATTTACTTCTAATACGAGTCTAAGGAAGAATTAATGCTTATAGTTGAAAAAATCGTCCTTCTTTGATTGCTATATATACTAAACGTACCACAGTAGCTAGGTCGACAATAGCGTTGTACTTGGTGACAAGAACACGTACGAAGTCTGCATGACCTTTGTCAGCTGCGATATGAAGTGGTGTCAGGCCGATCTGAGAAAAAAAAAAGAAGAAGCAAACCCTTAAGTGAAAAGAATTGAATCTCATACTTAAGGTGCAGTGAAAACAAAACAGTGCAAAGAAAAAGGAGAGCCCACAGAAATCGGTTAGAAGTGGTATGGTTTATGAAGTGCGACGAATTGGCGCATTTCATGTTTAAAAGTAAAAAGAAGTTACATATTTTTAGCGGCGGCAACCCGTTAAAATATGAGAGTGAAAATAGTAAGAACGCGTTTCGCGTTTTGTTTTATTAATGACTTAAAGTAATTTGTCGTTAGTAATAGACAAGAGTGAATGTCAGTTGGTGACTGCAAAGGATAAAACTCATTTCTAAGAAAACAAAGGCATAAGTGACTTGAACAGTAAATTCACTTAAAAAGTGAATTAAGTTACAACGAACAAATGTTCTTAATAGCTAACAATAAAGGTGCAAAATGGTAAAAATATACAATCAAACTGGTGATTAATTACTAAAGGTAACTGAAGTCCCAGTGATTGTTCGGCTACTTAAGAATTAGTCTCTTATTGAGGTTTTTATCTATTTACCTTGGAGCCTTGCAGTTGGCGCAAAATTGTTTAAAAGACATTTATGATGTTTAACTTAGAGTTGAGTAAATTATTATTTTTATGAAATGTTAAATGATATTATATTAAATATTTATTGAGCCAGTTCCTAAGGCAGGCTTACAGGTGAATTATCATCATCGTCGTCATCTTTGCCTCGACCTGTTTTACCGGCGGAGCTTCGGACGTTTGGCTGCAAATAGAATATTAAGCAGACGCAGACATGCAGTCAAATTAACAAAGTTTATAAAGCGAATTAACTCCACGAATGGGTGCGAACGTCTTCATAGTCAAAAGTTTTCAACTCTTCCATGATGGTTCTGTCAGACGTCCTCTTGATGAATCTTGTAACGTAAAGATCTTTAAATGTCTGTGTTCGGTTGAAAGTTATCAAAGTTACTTTCTGCATTTTGAACAATTTTTCTTTTGTGTAGAGCTTTGAGTTGTTATCTTAGCATTAGGTAGCCTCCCCGCAGACGTCCTTTGGGGTTTGTTTGTCACGAGAAATGAATGTTTGTTTGTCGGGAGAAATGAATGCGTGACAAACGAACCCCAAAGGACGTCTGCGGGGAGGCTAAGCATTAGGTTTCCGTTAGAGCGTTATGTTACAAGTTACATAAGAGTTAGTTAAGTGCAATTATACGTATTTTTACTTTCTTACTAATACAACTATTGTTACTTAAGCATTTGAAAACCCTTCCACAAAACAATTGTGGCAGCTAGCTATTCAGGACTAAACACTGACTGTTAAATAATATCTTGCTAACGACTCCTATTTAGACTGAATGACAGCTGCCACTCAGTGTGCGGGTGATACGACTGTGGTGCGCGTGCGTACCGAAAACAACTCGTTTTCTTTTTCCTTTACCTTGGTGCAGCATGTGCCCATTGTTGAGTCTTGCTATTCGTGTCACTATCGTTAGCATTATTACTGTTAGTATAAGAAACTGGTGCACTACAAAACGAATTATTCTTTTTTTTTTCAGTGTGTTCAGTTCTTTTGATTGTATTGTCCGTTGGCTAGATGTTTTTCTGTTTATTGCTGGGAATTCTACCAATTGTTAGGCTCGATTCCGCCACTCTCTCGGGTCTGGCCGGCAAGCTCATTCCCCCAACAGTGGCTGGTGAGCGCGCCTAACCCTGAGTTGTTTTCATTTAACATATTTTGGTCAACCAAAATTAATACTAATTTTTTACCTTTTAGTACTTTAAAATAGATGATATAGATGGGAACCCTCATAGAAGTTATGGAGATAACTACTGACAAACACAGAGTGATGGAACAGCTGTTCGTCATAAACACTTGCAGCTCTAAAGGTGTTCAGTTATCGTTTAATACCCATGCGTGGCAACCATTTTTAAACTAGATAACCTGGTAAAGATAGTGGAGGCGTAGTGGGGGTGATTACGTTTTGTAAACTCTCGATGGTGACAAAATACTGCCAGACCACCATTCTTTCCGCTGATTTTGAAGAGACAGGTCGTATTCTGTCACCATTTCAACTTACGAGCCGTCCGTACTTTTAGGCTCATGTCACGTGTCGGAATTTAATCTGGCAGGGCCTCTGAGAATGATGACAGGTTATTACAAAATTCTTGTTTAACCATGCGGTGTATCTTAGGCTAATGTTTAAGTGAGTGTGGATAAAAAAAAAGTAAAGTCGACATTCGGATGTTTAAAGCTATAAGCCAGCACTTCCCGTTCTTGGAAAAGTTGATCCGAAGTTAAGGAGTTGGCGGTAAAAATCAGAGGGAGTTTAATTTCTGGTCATTTTAATATCCTGTTGTTCCATAGTAATTAAAACTGCAAAAAACCTCTTATTTCTGTTTGATTGTCCCCTTATTGTCTTTACAACTGGAACTTTCCGTACAAACCTTGGTTCTTCCGTTGACGTAAGCTCGGTTATTGAGAAGTGCACGTGCTACCTCCACGTGACCTTTGGAGGCTGCGTAATGAAGCGCCGTGCCGCCCACCTATGATAAACAGAAATATTGATACTAAGAAGTTTCCAAAGTAGCCAATCAGGCTTCTTAAAAGTCCGGTAAAAATTTACCAGCAGCGTAATAAGACACATACAATGATGGTCGATAGAACAGTGTTATTATAAAGGCGTTCAGAGTGACCAAGGCGAGGAATTGTTTGTTACTGCCTCGTGTCCGTGTAGGTCTTGATCAAATAGTCCTAGCATTCATTTCTCTATTTAATAATAATAATAATAATAATAATAATAATAATAATAATAATAATTATTATTATAATAATAATAATAATAACTAGTAATAGTTGACACTACAGCTGCCCCCGCTCTGTATATAGTATTCTTGTTCCTTGTGTAGCTCTTTGAAATATATCGATTCATAATGAAGATGTTCACACATATTCCATACAATAGGTGAGATAAATACAGGAACTTGATAAACGCAACGTTCCATGCACAGTTCGGTTCGATTTACACAGCTTCGCCTTGTGATCAAAACATTCTCAGGTTCGAGAATACTTTATTCTAAACCATAAGACTGTAAGAAAAGATTTAATTAGAAGTTTAATTTTTCGCTATTTCCATTTCACTTTTTACGTTTAGTTCATTTCATTTGCCGGAAAGTAAGCCTTAGAAATTAAAAGGACGTTTGATCAATTCACGCTCGCGCATTCTAGTTATAGCGGAAGGACATCTGTGAGCAGGGAATAAGTCAGCACAGAATTTGATGTTCGGCGAATTTCTGTAATCGTCGATCGTTCTGCTAGTGATAAGCTAGCCGTTGAATCATTCACTCGTCTTCCTTGTTTTGGGCCGAGTCTTATTCCGGTCAAAGAGAGAGACAGAGTGTCTGGCAAGGTTCAGCAGAAGGTTTCCAATCAAAGATTTGTGAACTCGTGTAAAATATACACTGTTCTACGCACCTTATAACTTCATCTGCGCTTAACGAGTGTCTTTTGGTCCATAACTTTCATAACAACTGCTCCACAGAATGTCACTGATAACACGTAACGCAAAAGAGTATCGAAGTATGACCGCACAATTAATGTCACAAAATCTACCTATTGTAAGCTGTTCCTTCGGGATTTTTTGTGTTTTACGTCATCCTAACCATTTCGTATTTTCGGGCGCAAACAATAGAAACGTCATCATTACCTACCGATTCCTTGCGGCTCCTGCTCAAGCAAATCGAGATTTTTTCTATATTGATTGTATGACTGTATATTTCAACTGTAAGTACTTTCCTTGATATACGCGCGAGCTACTAGAGTGCTTCCTCGGGATTTCGCCGTCTGGGCGAAATCCCTGCGGGGGCAATAATAATAGTAATAATATATTCATTTTTACCACGCAAGTGCAAAAAGGTTTTCAAATGCGCCTTACAATGAAATATTTAAATTATATTTATAGAAAGAAAATTAATACTAGTAAATACAATGTTAAAATACAATTAACTGTAACAATAACTGAAACAATTGGCCGACAGTGACTGAACTCAGTCACTGCTTTTCAAATGATGAACATTCTACTAATAATAATTTTTAAAATCAATATAGTTGATTTAATTGTCACATCTGTCCATCCCCATCCATCCAGCTATCTATCCGGCCAGCCTTCCTGCCGGGAAAACATTTATCCTTCCACGCGTTTCTTATAACAACCTAAATTTAACGGTTTTATAGCAGTGGTGGATCCAGGGGTGGGGGCGGGTCCCCCTTATTTTCAGACCAAACTGAGGCCCGAAGGGCGGAAAAAATTTTTTGAGACCGGCCCCCCTCCCTTATCTCAAGGTCTTGATCCGGTACTGTGTACTGTTAAAATAGAAAGGGGTCGAAAATACTCAAATGACCAACCCATTCATAGAAAAAGAGGAAACTATCGACATGCATTTTAACTTAGCCTCACCTCATCGAACACATCAACTCTGGCGTGGAATCTAAGGAGTACTCGAACGACTTCCAACATACTGCACTCTGAAGCGAGCATCAGCGGAGAGGCTCCACGCTACAAATATGAAATAACTAAAACTGTTATTCTATTACTGAACATCTGGGAAGAAATCATCGGCCTCCATTTTGCGCTTCTTCAATATTAGCCCAGTAGTTTTCAGTCAGTGATTTGACCGAAATCGTGTGCACTTTTATGCGCCTGTCAGAAGTCACTCATTCACTACATTCAGAAATTACAAGGTAACTTGTTGACCGGATAGCAGGATAAATTGACCAAAGCCTTTCCTCATTAGACAGTCAGATTCAGGACAGAACCAGGAAATTTCTCTATTCAGTCTACCTGTCCGTTATTCTTTCATTTCTTGATTTTTCATTTATTCATTTAATTTGCCTTACACACCATATTGTTATTGCAATGCGAACCAAAAAGATCACAAACAGTGGAGAAAACAACTACGTCAGGAGGCCTAAGGGAAACCATGTAGCTTATGTTAATTAGGCCTCCTCAGCTATAATTTTACAAGATGAAATTTAAAATTAGGGCGACGGATACGAATGCTTCAATCAGGGGGCAGAAATGATACACAGAAGCTGAAAGTTTTCGAACGCCAGCACATCGTAATTCTGACCAGGCTGGCCAAGAATTAGCGCTGCAAAAGTTAACTCTCGGATCATCTACATAGCCGTCAAGTAAGCCAGTCAATCATGTCAGCTCCGCCGTCTCGTCAAGTTACCTCAGATGCCTTGTTGATGGTGCTTAGTTTGACATGTTCTGGAACGTAGCCGGAAGTAAAGAACTCTTCCATGATTTGATAATTCCCTGAGCGGGCGCACCAATGAAGAGGTGTTTCTTTTTTCTAAACGAAAAAATAGAAAGACGCTAAAATATAGATCACAGAATTTTGGAACAGGTAAAACATTCATCACGCTTTGCCAAGCACTGTGACTCTAAAGATTTCAGTTTACAAGGCTACCAATGTAAGCGACTCTGGTGGCACGCGGTGGAGAGATTGAGAAGTGGTATGATGAAAAGATCCACGATAACTGTAAAATACTTTTTAATATCAAGATTGTTAAAAGAAGGTAGGACTAAACAGACACACCTGAGGGTGTAAGGTGGTTCTGAATGTGAGGCATTCTTCGACCAAAACATCAGCAAAACTGATCGTGCGATTTTAGCCCTAGTATTTCATAATTTGACGACTTCTTACTTTTTTCAAGAAAGTTTTATTTTCGCTTGGATTTATGACAGTAATCTCGTTTGGCAGCTGTGAAAGAAGCTCCAACGCGAACGCATGGCTACCTGATATGTTGTTAAGGCAAGATTGGCACCATGTTCCAATAGAATTTGAACCACATTCACCACCTCCTCATCGGTTGACTTTGTACTTGGAGCAATTCCTGCCACAAAATGAAGAGCTGTCTCTCCCGCCTAAATGTAAAAGTGATTTGGTTAAAAAAGGAAGGAAACCAAAGCCAACAAAACATAATGACGATATGATTTTATGAATCTCTTCCAAACACAGAGAACAAAAAATACCAAGCACAATTTTCAATAGTTTTCTTGGCATCTTATGACGAATGTGATATACGGCAGAACTACTTACTGCGTTTGGTATATTAACGATGAGACGAGCTAGAGCTTTTGACTTGACTTGGAAAACCTTCTCTACCAGCGCCTTTACTATCTCGTAATGCCCATTTTGACAAGCCAGATGTATTGGGGTTTCGCCTGTCTGCAAAGAGTAAACATACAAGTTTCAAAACCAATTTTCAGCAAAATCTAATATCTTTTAGCTCTTTAAACATAAAGGATGTTGTATACCGTGCGTTGTAAAACATAAGGGTGACTCACAAATAAGGAGTGATTTTCGTTTGTATTTACACACTTAACTTCTCTTCACTTCACTCAATGGCTTAGAGCAACCAAAATGTCGGCTATCCAAACCCGGAATAAGCTCAAACTTTAGCCTCGTCCTATAAAAGCTATACGATGTGATTTCATCTACAGACAGGACGCTTAAGGTAAAACCACCTTTTTCAGTGTAACAAAAAAATATCACAGGAAGTACAGAATCCTCGAGTAACTTTCATCTACAGTCATTAAGAAAGCTTCCACTTGAATAGTCGCATCTCTACAGAAAAGAGAAACTTTAAGTATGGGCTCCAGCAAGGAACGTTTACGTCACCTCGCAAGTGACAAATTCCTTAACAATAGTTTGTAATGCTCATGCTAAATGATGATATCTATATATGTACCCTGGTTCGACGAGCCACTTCTGTGTCCTCTCTCAGAAGCAGTTTTACTACCTCGAAGTTACCGCACCTTGCAGCCAAATGAAGTGCTCTTTCGCCATTCTGGAAAAAAAATATTGAACGTTTTACTTCAGGTAAGTGCGACTGCTTTTTATAACTATTTGGAATCAATCACCTGCTTTGCGGCATCGGGATCGGCTCCACTTTTAATCAAAACATCCACGACTTTTTCACTGCCTTTGACCTTGGAAGCCATATGAAGTGGGGTTTCGTTGGCCTAAAAAAGTGCGAAATTGTTAGTTTTGTGAAAATAGGGATATTTTAAGAATAGAAACGTTTTTTCATTTTCAACTTTTTTCTCTGAGGATAAAGCCCTTACTCTCCATCAATTTATGTCTCAGTTTGGATTTTAAAACGAGCACATCAACCACTCTGATCAAATTTAAGTTGTAAGACCCCTTTTTCATCTGAACAGAGAAACTGAGTGACGTGTGCACCGGGGATACAAAAAATTTCTTCACGCTTCAATTTTAGTTAGTTAATCACTGAGGGATTTTCTTATAGCTGGCATCCTAAAGCTATAAATTAAAGACAAGGCTGATCGGACAGATATAAATGGGCAATTCATTTGAAGGTTAGTTTTGCCTAACCAAAATATTAGGCAAATATTCATAGCTGTCCATTCAGCCTTGCCATTAATTTATAGTTTTTATCATATATTGATGATGTTGATCAACACTAAGATCTGGCTTCTTGCTTCTCCTCGCTGCTGTTTGCCCAAGTTGTCCTTGCTGCAAGAATTTTTTCTTTTAGCATTCTAAACTTTCCCTTCTAAAGCTACGTAATTGGAGATCTTCCCTCATGCAGTTTGCATAATGTGTTCTAGTTCTTTTTTCGTCTTTCAAGTCAAGCGAACGATGTTACACAGAGAAAATAAATTCAGTAACCTACACCTTCAAACTTTCCAGATTTCACCATCATTTTACTTACTACGCCTCCAACGACTGTGATGTCCGCACCATACCCAATTAGAAGCTGTACAACAAGGTGTTTCTTACTGAGGGCAGCCAGGTGGAGAGGAGTGTACCTTTTCTAAATGCAAGATTGTTTGGTATGTTAACGAAAAACAAAACAAAACAAAAACAGAAATCAATGAAAAGAAAAAAAGAAATTTTAAAAAAGTCATTGACTCAATCCATTATGGAAGAGGACTCAATTAAAGAGTGTGGGAATGGAAAACTGAATTTACAAAGCTCAGCGTAATTTCTTGAAGGAATCTGTAATCAGTTACAAGAGAGCTATTTTGGGTGTACTAGTATTTCTTTGAAAAATTCGCATGATACACTTAATTTCTCATATTTATTATTCTCCTGGTACACTTCGATCTTTTGTAAAGGCTTTGTATGGCTCATCCGCGTACGCGTGTTTTAACCATTGGCAGGGATAGCAGTTTTAAGTCAAAGCATATCGTGTGTCACTTACTGGCGAGGCTTGAGTGCAAAGGCGTCTGACGGCTATTTTACCGCAAGCTTTCAGGATTGTCGCACGATTGAGTATGTCACATGCGTCAATTAACGAGAAAGCGAGCAAGTCGGTTATGTAAATAGGATCATGGCTCGTAGGTGATTCAGGTGACATAACGACTAAAAGCTGTTTGCATTCTGTTGAAATTTGACAGAAATACTTCAAGATTCTTGAATTACCTTATTTTTTATGTTGACAGGAACACCTTTTTCAAGCAACATTTTCACTAATCCTACATGTCCTTTCCTAGCTGCTTCATGGATACACAAGCTTCCAGTCTGAAAAATTAAGTTGGGGGAAATTAAATTAAGTTATAACAAAGCTTTCAACTGATCTGTTGGGGTAAAACCCAAGGAAGATGTCTAATAAGCGCCACCTCTTACAAGCAGCCGGCAAGCAGCCCTCTCTAATTTTCATCCAGCGATTACAAATGCCTGAATTCTGTCATAGTGACTGAGAGACGTACAGCACAAACTTCTTTCGGAGCTTTCTCCGGCTTCAGATTCTCGGCATGTTACTTTACCTTATTTGGCATTTGTGTAAGGACGCCTTTCTTAATGAGGACATTAGAGGTGTCCATCTGTCCCGCTTGACAAGCTAGGTGAAGTAGAGTACTGCCATCCTAAAAAAAGAAAAAGTAAGTCACAATTTTGAGATATTTTGATTAAACTTACCATTGTTGAATTCTGTTTAGAAACTAAACGGGGACAAATATTTTGGACACAAGATGCGGAAGTACATGGAAACCAACTTTGACCTGGGGGTTCTTAAAAAGCCAGTTATCAATATTAATCAATAATAATCATAATATTCTATTTTTTCTAATGTCGACCATCTTTGTGTTTAGTTGGACTAAAGTAGAAATGGGCAAACAGATAATTATATTTTCCATTGTTTCCTTTTAAATTGCTTGCTATCACAAATGGCTCAAAATGGGAGGAAATTCAGCTGGAGTTATGCCTCAGCCTCGTAGTTCTTATCAAAAAGGTTTTTATAGCAAAGATTGCAATAACTTAGCAACAAAAGATGAGCCAGTAATAATAAGTTATTCAGTCACCCTGTTCCTTGCCGAAGGATCCGCTTTAAACTTTTCTAGAAAAAACAAGACAATGGAATGATGTCCAGCCATCGCTGCTACGTGAATAGGAGTCATTTCTTCCTAAAAAGACAAAAACAAATGATGTATAAAATAAGTGCTTTGCACTGTAAATAATAACATTCTGGGACATCAAACAAATGAGGTAATGTAATCTCTCACCCTCTTTACTTTCACGCTGGGGTAGACATAAGTGATAGATTGTCGTGACTACACTCTTTCACCTTATGGTAATTGCCTTACTCCCATTTGCCAGAAAAATCTTGAAAGGAAGACTACTGCAAGCTGTAACAATCTGTACGTACACGCCACATTCCTACTAACTAGGGCTCTTTATACCAACAGCCCCTTACACCTGGTCTTTGATAAAAAGCTTGCTAAGTCTGTTCTTAATGTGCCGTCTATACGGTATAGTTTGCGTCTTATTTTTCCTCGTGTAAATGGGCCTATTGTCGTCTTATGTTGTGATTTTTGAAGAGTTATGCTAAACAGGGTGATAAGGAAGTGATAACAAGGCCAGCTTAACTCACATTGTCAAGAGTGTTGGGGTTTGCTCTCACAGTTTGCAGATATTTCACCATTTCTTCGTCCCCTTTGTGCGCAGCTACATGCAATGGGGTCCTTCCTACATTCTAAACAGGAAAAAAAAGACAACTTCTCAAATTATGTATTGAAAGGGCTTGGCCTCGTAGTAGGTTCTACTTTCTTAGGTTAAAACTGATCATGAATGGATATCAAAACTCAATATCTTCAGTCATGCTTAATGCTATTCGAGGAACACTAAGGAGAAATTGCAATTATTACAAAGTGTGTTATTTTTCAGTTTATCTAGAAACAAGAATGAAGTCATATAAGCATGTTTGACGAATTTTCCAAATTGACCCAGCGTATCTAGAACAAAAGATTTGGTTTTCCATTATCATCGCATAGAAGGAAATTTGAAAAAAAAAAACCGGAAGATAAGTTGGCTTAAGTAAAATGCACACAAATATAAAAAAGTTGCAGCTATGGTGGATCTTCTTATGCAAGCTTTTACCCACACAGCAATCATGTAAACCTGACACTAACCAAGCTTTCTTCATTTTTTTTTTTAAATCTCAACTGACTAATTTTACCATCTTAAAAAGAATATTTAACTCTGTACTCTATGTCACGTCTAATAGCTGAATTTTGGAAAATAAGGAAAGCCTCTAAAAGCCTAAAATTTAAAAGCGCGTGTCTCCGCATGAAAAACAAAACACAGAAAAGATCATAAATCTCGATTAAAGTTTGAACTCACATCATAAACGATTTCTTTATATTGGTCTAATTTTTGCCACTCCCTTCGTAAACATGGCTGTTGTATAGTTTTGGAGTCCTTTCGTACAGAGGCGGGTTTTACCTTGTGTTAGGCTTAATATGAACCTAATAATCTCAGTTTTCGATCTTTGTTTCCATATTTAGCACTTATACCGCTGATAATAGTTCCATGATGAATAACTTACATTCTGTTCATCCGGTGGAGTTCCCCACTGCACCAATAGTTTGGCTAGTTCTGTATCTTTGTTGTAAGCCGCGATGTGAAGTAATGTATCTCCATTTGCCTATTTCATAACATTGTCATTGAAATAAAAAATTAAGAAAGAAAGCTTCCAACTTGTAAAGAGTGGCTAAGCTTAACGGAATCATTGATTATAACACTTGTGCTACCCATTGGTATAGTATAGCACTTTGATTCTGTTAAACGTCAGGGTCTCGTAAAAAAAATGTCCTCGATTTAAATATTCGATAACATGCGAGCCATTTTCACAACTACCACAACAGCTTAAGCATTCAGTTTTCTTGTGTAAAGTTGGGCTATTGCTTTCACCTCCATTAGAACAAAATTGTAACATATGAACAAGGGTGACACGTGACAGTAATAGATACACTGAAAAACTTGTTGCCCTCACAAAACATGAATAAGATAGAAAACAAAAATTGTATTTGGTTATTTAATTAGTATTATCAATTTAAAAATTGTTAACAGACCCGTTAAGTGAACTTGCAGTAGTTAGAAAATAGATCAAATATGTTATTCATTAACCTGCACATGTGATTCCTTGATTAATGATGAATCGTATACGTCAAGTTAGGATTTTCAATGTGTTACACATTCAATTTATTTTTTAAACTAATTATTCCTTTGCTTTTTTGAACGAAACATCCAATTATTTTCATTCAAAAGATCAGTTTAAGCTTGTGTAAAGCGAGCTAAAAGCTTGACCTATCTCGCAATTTAGTACTATAAACGAAGAATGATAATTTGAAAAATTGAGAGTTCTTTCTTAACTCCATGTCACGACTCTTAATAAATGTTTTTAAAAAACAGGAGAAGTTCCTCTTGATCATAATATGCATTAATGCGGTGTTTGACTGTCAAGGGTACGCACCGATTTTCCAGATCTCACATCTTGGTCAGCCTGTGACGAGTTTAGCAAGGCTTTGATCGCTTGTGTGCAGTTTGACCTTACTGCGACAAACAAAGGTGTGTTTCCCTTCTGCAAATATCAGATCAGACCATAAATATTATGAACACAGTAGACCCACTGCTGCAAAAATTCAGGGGAAGTCAAGGACCTTTGTTTGTCTTGTCTTTTTTTGTTTTGTTCCTTTGTAGACTCCCATTAACCTTAACTCTTTATACTTTTTATACGTTACATTTGTTTGTTTTAATAGTTTAATCTTTCATCATTTAACTTAGCTCATTAGTGTTTTATCCTTTGTACAATGATTTAACTAAGCCTTATTTTTACTTTTTCTATTTTTTATTTGTTTTTTCAACGCAATAGGCCACCACTTCTGAGTTCCAAAAACTCTCAATCAAAACGAGGCTTAGTGCAAAATCTTACTTGGCTGAAAGGGAATTTTCTTTACAAGACAATAAAAAGCCATTTTCATATCGATGGCCTCGCACTATACTTCGCTTTGAAACAAACGCTTGCGGTAACTCGGAAATGGCCTGTTACTAAAAGAAGTCTGAAATAATTCAGCATCTCAACGGATTTCGATCGCTTGTTGCTTTCGTAATACTTTCTTACCATTTCACGAAAACACAAGATCGGAACTGCTCCCCTCAGTAGCTGTAACCAGTTGGTATGGCACTCGTTCCTGTTTTTTTTTTTTTTTTTCATGCTTCTTTTCGCTATTGCATAATTTTTTTTAAATTTCATGGCTGCGATTTTTTCATTCGTGTTATATCCGCAGTGTAGATATGATTTACTTCATATCATCATTTCACGGTGTTATTATATGTTATCTTAGCTTTTAATCACTGCGAGACGCAAATAACAGTGACGCATGTAGTGTTCCGGCACAATGCCCGTCTAAGACAGACCACTTCTATTGTCTGACGACAAGAGACTTTTGCTCTCGAATCTTCTGATATCTCTTCACTTACTGCAGATAACCACAGCCTACCTTGTTCGTGATATTGATGTTAGCATTGAACTTTCCCAATAGCAATTCCACAATGTTGACATGTTTTTTCCTGCACGCCACGTGTAAGGGCGTGTCCCCATCCTATCAGCGAAAATATCAATATTTTAGCATTTCCTGTTGTCATCCTTATGGAAAGAATCCCACTCAGTTTCATTTGTTGTTTGATCTCCAACTTCTCTCCGGCCTTTACTGTTGTCTAGTTATTGCATATGTTGTCCTAGGCATTCGAACCATCTTAACTACAATTCATTCCGTACTTGGGATGAAGTCGCAATGACTCTGTATTGAATAATTAAAATGCTCCTTCTGTCTGATATGTCTTGTCATTAAAGACGGTTTCTTCAGGCAGTATATATGGAACACTTTGAACCTAACACTAAACGCCCAGATGTCTCCGTTTTCTGAATCATTTGCCCCCAGTACACAGTACTGCATTCGAACCGCTCCCTGGGGACTGTTGAAGACCCCTAAATTTTCTTGATCATTATATGTTTCACAAACAACAGCCTGTCATAATCACATTTCTTTTGTTTGATAGTTACTCTTACAACTTTTCTGAGGCGTAGGATATAAATGTTAATTAGCCTGTCGAAGACTTTGGGCCTAAGTATCTCCTTCGTCTCTCATGTTTGTTGAGAACCGCATAACATTTCTTTTTAAAAGGAAAAGTTTAAAACCTTACATTATTAATCACGTTGGCCTTGGCCCTCACACTGTTCAGGAATCGTGCAAGAGATATGTCACCTAGCTCAGCTGCTAGATGTAGGGCAGTATTCCCATCAACCTGTGGGGGATTAATTCATCAGAGATCACAACCAAGGAACCATTGATCACTCAAAATCATGATATATTTTATTACCTCACAAAACCAAATATTTCAAGGATAACACAGCTGGACACCTAAACCCCTAAAACAATCTACGGTCATGCCAAAATATCTGACCTAAATAACTGTAGAAACACCATCTACCAATCAATTAATAAACCAAATGTCTGGTCTGGTCTTTAACAACGACAAAACTAAGGTTATCATCCTATCCACCCGGCAAATGTCCAGAGTACATCACCTAGACGAGTATGATCCTAAAATCAGTCAGTGGTTCTAAACTAGAAGTATTAAGTCTTACAAACCGCTGGAAGTTCACGCGGCAATGAACAACTTAAGTGGGACAATCACATCATGCATACACTATCTGGATGCTACGCCACTCTATCAATACTAAGAAAACTGAAATATCTCGCCAAATATGAGCTTATAAAGCAACTTGCACAAACATTAATTTTGCCAAAACTAGATTATGCTGATCTGGTTTTTTACCCTCTACCACAATTCTTACTTCGCCGTTTGCAACGAGTTCAATTTGCTGCCGCAAGTTTTGTACTCGGTCACTATGTTAGAAGTTCGGGATGTACTTAAAATTGGATGGTTTCCAATCAATGAGAGAAGAGATTCGAACCTTCGGAAATCATGTTTTAAAGCTTTGCAAGACAGTGACACTTGGCCAGATTATCTTAAAATAATAAAACAGGAATGCCGCAAGGAACTGCGCTCAAGTAATTCAATTAGATTGGTGGTCCCGACCAAAAACGGCACTTTCCAAGATAATGCGTCCAAGCTATTTAACAATCTACCAGAAACCATCAGAAACTGTAAAGATTACAGAAGCTTTTTAAGACGTTCAAGAAATTTTTTATGTAACAGAGTACAGAGGGATTAGTAAGTTTTACTGTAATTTCGATTCTGTTAATCCTACTTCTACTTTTAATTGTATATTGCGTAATTTGTAAATAACTTAATTTAATTTATTTTTAATTGTAATTGAGCCACCCAGTGGATCTGTTAATAAACCATTATTATTATTATTATTATTATTATTTGCCCTCAGTATTCTAAGCACATTTGTATATATATCACCTATTTAGAGGAGTTTGACTGAAAACCGCCAAATTTCTAGTCTTTGCCGCTAGCGGTTTACAAAAGTGCGCGGTTAAGAGTTTCTTATTGACTGAGAACAACATTATATGCCGAAATAGAAGGGTAGTACTAAATATATAACAAACTCACGTTTTTCTCATCTGCTTTTGCTCCACTAGTTATCAACGTCCTGCAAATTTCAATATTTTTTAACCTCGCTGCAATGTGTAAAGATGTATCACCATTTTCCTGTCGATAATTAAAAAAAACCCATCTCATTATAAAGTTTTCTGTCAAGTTAAATTGACAAGTATCCAACGACAAAAACAAATGTGCAAAAACTTTAAACTTGTCTGTAAAAAGGAATGAACTATACCGTTCTACACTCCTCATGTACATCTTCATTCAATAATCCAAAATCAAAGAGGTCCGAGACTGTTTTCACGTCTTCAGATCTGACGGCTTGCAAAAGTGACTCAGCAACGTTCTACATTAAAAAGATAAGATTTCTGTAAACCAGTTTGCGTTCAAATTATCGTGTAAAAATTTTTGAAACCTAGGTTGTAACTTGTTTAGTTATTTTTAACATAAAAGGGGTTTTAATAGCAGGCCCGGAAAATAAACATAATTATAGTTGCTAACTGTGATTTGTACTGAATTTATGATTTCTTGATTCAACATAACCAGCATTTGTGGCTCTTACAAACGCCACCTGAATATACAGCGAAGAAAGCGATGAAGCAGCCTGATCAGTTTCCAGACTACTTCTTACTCTAGAGCCCACCACACGCACCTAAGACTGAAATGACATGACCAGCTGCAGAAATCTTTTGCAAGACTTATATCAGTGTCTTTTTACAGGAGAACTACTTTAACAGAGGATTTGTTAAGGTTTTGCACTCATTGTACTTACTTCAGGTGCAACTATAACGGGTCTTGCTAATGTTATATTCTGAAGCTTCTCGATAATTTCTGTTTTTCCCATAGTTGAGGCAAGTTGTTCAACTGTCACTCCGTCCTAAAAGTAACAAAGAGGAAGTCGTTTATCTTTACCCTTTAGAGATTCAAACAAACACAGCAAGGAAAAAAAATAAAACAAGCTTGATAACCAACCCAGTCGACAAAGTTATAATTATAAATGTACTAGAACATCGGGACCGAGCTTATATGGAATGTACGAACAAGAATAACAATGTTTAGCAAGTTAAGTCCATGTGAGTTGATGATGTCATGATTTAAAAGGAGCAACATCTCAGATCCACCATTGTGCCACAAGAGGACCGGATCAAAACTGGTTCAATATTAATTCAGTATCGCAAAACTACTTTTTAATACACTGGGGAGACTGATTCGTCTTATATTGGTTTAACTGCGAAAAAAATTCCCGTCTCCGACAACAGGCCGTAGACTGTTGCTTTGGAAATGAGACATAGCAAGTTTCCCGATGAATTACTTCAAGTGGGTAAAACTGGACATAGTCAAAAGGTTTAAAGTCGTAAACGTGATATTTCAGGACAGCACGTTCCATTCCTTCCCGATCAACTGTTTAACTGTTCAATTGGGCGCGGGTAATATATTCTTTTGTAGCGGCAGCGAGGGTAAATTTTAAAGCGCAGTAAATAATATTTAATTAACTGCATGTAGAGTATGAATTAAAGGGTTATTAAGGGTATTAGACAGAATATAGTATTAAACACTCCGTCTACGAAGCACCATCTGAGAGTACTCGGACAAACGAAGCACAAAACTTGTCTTCAGGCAACTTTCTTTGTAGAAAACAAAAGTGTTATAACCTAACTTCAACAAAATATCTTTAACTTACTTTGTCCGGTATATCGTATTTGGCACCATGGTCGAGAAGACAATTCACCGTGTCCTCATCTTCGTTGTATACAGCAATATGAAGTGCAGTCTGACATTCTTTCTATAAAAAAACGCAGTATATTGATTGTCAATTTGACTCAAATACAATAAAACATCAAGGACGTGTTGTATGTTTTTAAAGTCTTTATTAAACAGCTAACGGTAGAAAACTAACACATCGACTTAAAAACCAAGTTCTTTATATCCGCGACCCAAGGGAATAATACATCGCAAAGATTCTTTTACAAATATACATATCGTAAGGATTTTATCACAAGTTTGCATATCGTAACATCTTCCCTAAAAAAAAAACAAAAACAAAAACAAAAAAACAAAAACAATCAAATCAAAACAAAACAACAGAAATGCAATGTCAATCAGTTCCTCTATGCGCTTGCAGTTCTTAAACGTCACTTGTTTGTCCCTTTTAAAGCGACACAGTTCTTAAAATGATTAGGTGGCCTGACTAGTCTCCCACTTCTCGTACGGACTTGGCTCTCACTACCCTTAGGCGACGCTTGTTGGCTGGAGGGCATGGCTATTGGGTGTGTTGTTCTGCTTGATTGATCATTGTTCCCTGTAGGGGCCTGGTCCTCGCTCACCACAGTGGTAGACAGGGGGTTGGTTAATACTGGTTGTTGCCATCCGTTCCACAGCTGGCTGATCATCGGACACCAAGGACGTTGGCTTTTCCTCAGCTAGTGGGCCATCAGCTTCCACAGAACGTTTCAGGTATCCCCGATTTCTGATACAGAGCTGACCACCCGATTCCACCACAAAGGATCTTCTCTCAAGTGGTTTCACAACCTTCGCCTTTTTCCACTTTTTCTCATTTAGCGAAAAGGGTTGCATCGGAACAACATTATTCGTTTGAAGATCAGACAGGGCCTTTGCTGATGTACTTCAATTTCCGCAACCTATCTTTCTCTTGAGTTCCCTTAGCTAAACTAGGTTTCAATAAGTTACTAGAAAAAGGGATATTTGTCTTTGTTCTTCTACTTAGCATACGCTGGGCAGGGCTGGTACCAAATACTTCCTG
>NC_133211.1:28136106-28161106 GCF_958299795.1 Porites lutea | reverse complement strand
CGCGTAATAGTGAATCTTGTAAACCTGAACAGAAATTACACGATTTGGCCACTTTTCTTAGCGATGAGACGAAGTGATCGATACTTTCGACTTCTTTCTGTGACCTGGAGTCAAACACATAGCGCTCGAACGTTTCATTAGTCTGCAGAATTCTTCGAATTTCGGAACAACAGAGTTGAGCTGCCTTCGTAAATTTCAAGCACCGATCGCAGAAAGAAATGTCGCTGTCTCGCACTCTTCTCCAAATCGCTGGAGCCTCACAACTACAGCGTAATTATCTCAAGCTCTTTTAAATTTCGTCCAGTTAACTGCAACGTTGTCTAGCTTTAAAGGTTTGGGCATCGGTATTCCACTCGGTAAAGACTCGGGTAAAGAAGACATCGACGGTTGACTTGATGCGCTTGCTACCGCCACTGTATTTGTTGTCCCAGCTTTCTCCTCCGCAGAGGCCTCTTTGTGTTGTGGGGAGGCTGGGGAGAAAGAAAAAGAGAGCGCGCGGGAACGATCCTGGAGCCGATCTGCAGAGGAGAGAGTAGTTCCTGTAGTCGAGCTTGTCGTTGAGGCTTGATTCTCTCGATCGCTCATCATGGATTTTGCTTTTGTTTTCTCCTGACACCATGTTTAAAGTCTTTATTAAACAGCTAACGGCAGAAAACTAACACACCGACTTAAAAACCAAGTTCCTTATATCCACGACCCAAGGGAATAACACATCCAAAGATTCTTTTAAAAATTTACATATCGTAAGGATTTTATATTCACTAATTTACATGTCGTAACAGTATGTCGTGATGTAGTGAGGTGAGGGGGAGGGGGGGGGGGGGTTGAAGGGGGGAAGTAACTTATTTTGGTGTCCTTTTGTGACGATCTGAATACGATTTACAATATTGTCCACGAGCATAATGATAGTTTCGAGTTGTTTTTAGTGTAAAAATAACAAATAAGATGTTATTTAAACGCTACAAAATTTTCGCAGTGTACCGTTTGGCAGTAAAAATTTGATATAAGCTGTAAAACAACTTTCATTAAATGTTAATTACCCGAAGTTTCAAGCATCTAATGCTATCTTTGTTTTAGCTGACAGGAAGTCAGCGGATAAACCTTCGAGGTCGAACTAGTTAGCTGTTTGATGCCGGATAATTATATATTAAATATACTTCCTAATCCATAAAATGATGATTAAATATTGATGAACTGCTAATGTTGCTATGCCTAAAATTATACTATAATATCGGCTCCTGACTAGAATTAAACTATATAACGGTCTATCATAACCATCTACTTCTTCTTTTTCCAATTTCTATCCTCTTTCTAAATATACTAACATTTTGTAAGTCAACTTTAGCTCCGCTCTCCATCAGATGTTTAATTATTTCAGTATTTCTTACACGAGCTGCTACGTGTAATGCAAAATCCCCTTCTTCCTGCAAGAAATAAAAATAAAAACTGTTTCGCTTATGATGAATACCTTAAGTTATGCACTTTTTTAAATAGAGTACTAATACTAAAGTACTAATTGGGGTCACTATTTTTACGTCTCGAATTGAGAGACGGGAGACGGGATCGTCATTTTACGTGGTTATCGGAGCCACGCGAACGTCTAGCCACTTGCAGTGCAAAGGGAGTACTTTCATTTCTCAGTTAGTATTTTAGGACCTGAGTATCGGTCCGGCCCCGAATCCGCGACCTCCCACTCTTCAGTCAAGCGCTCTTACCGACTGAACTTATCCTGCCGCGGTTACCTAAACACGAAGATGACATTCGCTAATCATGTTTTAAAGGCGGTCTCATAGTTCACGAACTTATTAATTCCATGCTTATGTCCAGTGTGAAGGTTTTTTAACAAACGGTCTGCAAGGAAAGGATGTTGGTTGAAGTTAGAATAATTTGAATGAATAATAAAATAATCGCTGAGATTCGGCTTCCTTATGATATGAAATATTGTGCAGATCTCTGAGGTTACTAAACCGCCTTCAGCCTCGGTGGATAAAACCTTCCTCTATCTGCAGAATTCTTCATATGGTACTCAGCCTCATCCAATAATCGACTCAAGTTTTTCGGGGCTTTCTTTTCATCGTGAGTCTAGGGCATAGCGTTCGAAGGAAAAGCTGAGAGTGAAGCAGGTTTTTTGAGCATCTTATTCATTCTAACAAAGTTAAAAAGAGAAAAGCCATTTTTTTTTAAATGTCAACTGAAACCTGTATCATTCAAGGCGCTTGATCGAGTGAGAGTTTTCATTAGACAAGGTTGCGCGGTTAAGCTGATGGACATACTTTAAAAAGAAAAATCATTAAGATAAATGTCCTCTCTACCGCACTACATTAATTACGAAGTTTGGCACAAATGTAAACATGTTTGTTTGAAAATTAAGCAATGTCTTTGGAGATAAAAATGTCTAAATTCGTGACACTCGCTAATTTTAAAACGTGGTCTCATAGTTTACCAACTAATTGCCACGCTTATGTCTAAGCTTTTTAACAAACGGACTGTTTTCTTAAACTAAATCGTGTTAATTCATGTCCACGTATCAGTAAAAACCCGCTTAGAAGATCCTAGTATTTTCGAGGTTAGGCTGAACAGGTTCTTATATTTTAGGGTAGTCTGATTAGGTTCTTAGTAGGTTCTTAATTTTCAGAGGTTGTCGTGGTGTAACCATTGGCAGAAATATTGCACTACTAAGTCTAACACATATTGGTTGATGATAAAACAGTCAAGGTCCAAGTAGAACGTCAATGAATTTCTATATTTTATTTTATAAGATATTTAGATTTTATATCGTCTATATTGCACTATAGCTTTATGGAAAACATATTTCTAGTAAAAATCCAAAGAAATGTTAATCAAAGAACATACACAATAACTTTTCGTCGGAGGTTTCTCACACAATTAAAATCTAGAATTTTGACCATCAAAATTGGAGTGATATTTTCGTATAAGGACCTATTTTTATTTGCTAGGCTGAACAGGATCTTGTATTTTTTCATAAGGCTTTGTACCATGAATACTGGCCAAGAAATATGAAATTAAAAACCATTAGCCACTCTAGGACACTATACGCTCTAGTGAGACAATAAACCTAGTAATACTGCTGGAACCGAATATCTCCCAAGACTGTGCGTCCAAACTCCCTACCTGCTCTAGTCCAATCTTGTACAAATTTTGGGTCTTTTTCCAAACAGACTATCAATACTTTAAAAGAGTGAAGTAAAGAGGAGTAATATACTACTATATTTCCAAATTCAGTTTTAAACGACAGTTAGGTAGTTAGTTAGTTAGCTCAGACTCTGTCAGTATTTTTACCACGCACATTTCTGCTCCTGAATAATGTATACGGAATTAATGAATTATTTTACAATATATTTTATATTTTATTAGCAGATGTAGAGCCATTTTTAATAGAAATACTGTTAATAAACCATTATTATTATTTATTCTTTATTTATTATTATTATTGGAAGAATGTCTGCAAGAATAAACTGAACATACCAAACTTCCGAGAAATATGAAAACTGGACAGGAACATACATGTAGATCGTCAAGGCAGGCGTGTTTGTTTAAGTTAGAAATAATTTGAACGAATAATAAAATAATCAATAGATTCAGCTTTCGTATGAAATGAAAAATTATGCAGGTCAATGAGATTGATTTTTTTCTGCTTTATCCTTCGGCCTTGGTAGAGAAAACTTTCCTCGGCTGCATAATTCTTCGTATTGAACTCAGCCTCATCCAATAATTGCTAACTATCTTATGACCCAAGTCACATTTCTCGAAGTCTTTTTTTTGTCGTGAGTCTAGGGTATAGCGTTCGAAGGAAAAAACCTTTAACCCGTTTTTTAGGCATCTTATTTATTCTACCAAATTTAAAAAAAGAATTTTTTTTGTCATTCAAGCCACCTGATCGAGTAGGAGTTGCGGACATCGTTGTGCGGTTAAGCTGATGGACATACTTGCAAAAAATGGAAAATTAACGCGATAAATGTCATCCCTACAGCGCTAAATTAATTACGAAATGTGACACAAAGATAGACATGTTTGCGCCTTAAAAATTAAATCAACGGTAATTGAAAATTAAGCAATGTCTTTGGAGATAAAACTGCTTAAATTCGACTTTGTCAAACGGAAGATTTCTTGACACCTAACTAGTAAAACGAATTTAGTGGCAAGTAATTGGTGAATTAAACCTGCTTGATCTCTGCAGTTCAACAGACGGTTACTTTTGTTATAGAAAAAACGGGTCATTGAACAACAATATCCATCACCAGAAACAGAAAATAATAATTAAAAAAGAAAAAGAAAGATACGAAACTTAAGGAACTCGGCAGGCAGTTGATTTTTAGCGAAAACCAAAAATCATTGTCGAATGCCATGATTTCATTCACGCAAACCATTATTTGACTAGCACAATAAAAATAGTGAAAGTCAGTTTTCAATGCTACTTTGAAAATAATGATAAAAGCATTCAAGGCTTTAATTGAAAGAAGTCCCTGTGTTATTCAGTTCTTTCACTTTTAACCGTAAAACGGTTAGGCTTTACTGCGAGACAAAACGTTGCATCGTTAACGCCAAATATCATCTTCCTGCCGTCTATTAATTATTACCGTTGTTTGCTGGTAGTTTTAGACTGCTATGTAATAAATCCTCACGTAACATTCTGCAAAGGTTAGAATTCCAATTAAACTATCAATTTTATCTCGCCGCTTGCTAATGTAGGTCGTTCAGAAAAATTGTCCAAAAGTTATGTATATGTAAACAACTCGAGAAGAAATTCATTTCAGACCTTTCTTTTGGATAATTTCTAGTATCTAGTTCTAGGTCAGATCTAAGCGGAATTGTTAACATATTTACCGTTCTTTCATTGTGGAGCTGTGAACTCTGTTCTTTCAGAATTTCCTGGAGAGCGTTAACATCTTCGTCGTTTATGGCTTGAAACATTTTTGCGCGTGACACAATTGAGCCTCTCTGCAAAATAAATAGTAAGAGTCCTTATTACTGCGTATTCAAGCTTCAGTTGCTCGCTGAAAATTTGATGATCTACATTATAATTCACAATGTCACCTGACGCAACTCGTAAACTTTGGTACGTAATTCATGTACTAACTACTTTGTGCGTAGGATAAACGTTTATATGCCTCTTAGCTACATCACGTGACCATGAATAATTAAAAAAGTATACGAATTTTAATTAAATTGATTAAAATTCGAGAAGCTATACAGCAGCGGGCGTACTGAGCATGCTAGTTTCAGTTTTGTGCAATTATATATTTCAATATTGAATGACAAATTTAAAAAATTTTGACAATTAAGAATTTTAAATTACAACAAATATTTACTTATGGGACAAGGTAAATGCGTTCAATAACGATTCAGTGTTCTTCAAAAGAACTACGGGAGAGCTGGTTAGCTTTTAGAGAGCACTTTCGTCTGATTTTTTTTTCAAATGTGTCTTATGTTCTACGTGATAAACGCTCTTCTCGTCTAGCGAAGAGCAGAGGATGTTGGATGTTAGGATCCCCTGCATAGTAAACCCAGCTGAAGAATAAATTTTTAAATGCTATCAAATTAAAAGAAAACTAAAAAAATGGCGATTTTTTAATTAATCTGGATACGTTGAATTTAAAACCTTCTCCAGGGTCCTTGACTTAGAAAAGGGTGATTATGAATTGTTATGCGAAGTTAACAGTTATACTGCAAGGTAACTACTAATCGCTATATATGCCTTAAATATATGCCGCCACTGAACAAATAGAGCATGCGTACAATTTCATGATTAGTTCTCGGCCCTTGTCTTGTGAAAATACTGATCCTCTTTAAAAGCGCTCATTTTATAATTTTTAGCCAATTTTATTAGCCCAAAGATTTCTTTAATTTTTTTTTAATCTTTTGGTACATCTACTAATTATAAATTTTCTTCCTCTACGCAAAGCCTTGCCAGGCTCCCGGTTAGTAATTCTAAAAGTTAACGCCATCTTATAATTAATGCAAACGTTGTAAGCTTTAGGACGGCCTTTTGATCATGTCTTCAGTTATGCATTTTGAAAATCTTGTGGTTTTGAATGATTTTACTAGGTTCTAAATTTGGTAATGTTCAAGGTTTAATTTTAAATACCATATTGTTCACAAAACATGAAAACTTCAACTGTTACAGTATCAAAGATACCATCTTGTCTGTAATTAATAATATATTCTACATCCGTTAATTTCCTTCAATAAGTTTGTGTCTTGGCCTGACTGACAACCTAAGGCAGTTTACTAGCCCTACCTATATATTGCCATACATGTCTACCTTCAGCGAGAACTAGCAAATATTCACGTCATCCAAGCCTCCTTTGGGAACAAAATTCTTTATATATTCACTGATTGCACATAAGTACTATTTTCAGCTTAACTGCCCTAGGAATTCATTATTATCATAAGTTTACAATTTCAAGATGAGGCTGACGGTGGTGAATGTTGCGGGTATGATGTAAACATGTGAACTAAATAAATGTGGACCTGCGATGCATGGTACTGAAAAAACTTCAGTAATATCGCTGAAACTGCCATCTGGTCGAAAGTTAATAGATCTTCAGTTTCTCGTTTTTTCCATATAACATTGAAAACTTTAGTTAGTACTGGATAGTTTCGAAATCTTTAGCTGAATATTTATACTACTGTCCCCATGGTAGGAGAAAATTTATTCTTTCAGTGTCAAATCCAGATTTCCTTTATTTATTCCCAGTGACATTCTTATCCCGCGTGTCACAAAGTCATAATTTGCAAGATCCTGATTTCGAAGTTGGAAAGTTTTACGGAACTTTTCCTCTCTGCAGTAGATTCAGCTGTTCAATACGATTGTCGTTATACAAAATTCGAGGCAGTATCTCTCATTCGCTCGTCGGTTTATAGTGGATGGGAATTGTTTGGCCGACTGCCAAATTGTTCGAAGGTATACAGCATTTTATTCATACGGAAAAAAAACACACAATAACTAGTTGTTCCTGTCTATTTTAGACCCTCTTCAGCATCAAAGGTAAATACATATAACACGGATTATTAAAATTAAGACATGTCATTTCCAAAAGAGAGGCAAGTACTTTCTAACCTCAACCTCACCTTTTCACTAGAAGCGAGGATATTTGCTCACGAGAGCTACCAAACAGAACCCTGCTACATCGGCTGTGGAACCGGTGTGTGGAGAACGATATATATTGTATTTATATAGCTGGAATTTTGCTAATAGATCAATCTTAGCCTTTAAACTTAACTGATTAGTATACCCTCTTATCCTAAAGCTAAAATAACATTAAACCCATCATTCTCACCTTGTTTGTTCTTTCTTTTTGCCTTCTCATTTTGATCTGTTTTTAAGGAATGCAAAAGGTACATGTCTTTAGGAAGGAAATAACAAATGTCCTGAAGAAACCCTGAAACGTTGGGCTTTCAGTTCCTTGTTATTAGATTTTGGCACCGAGTCATTCATGACAGATCGGCAGGTAAGGACATTTGTTAAGAGCAAATTGCACACAGGAAAAACAGCGTTTTATATTTGCATTGACGGTAAGTGATTCAATATTGTTTGTAAATCTACCTGCTTGCAGTCCGCGTTATAACTTCAGGCGATGGGTGTCTAATTGCATTCTGTTTTAGGTTTTCAGGGGCACGTATTCTCTCGTACACTGCTTAAAATAACCGTTACGTCAAACTAGGAAAAGAAAAAGAAAGGTAAAATATAAAGGCCTCTCAACAAACGAACCTACTCAGCGGTTAATAATAATGATAATGGCAATTAAATCAATAATAATCGTAGAATTTAATTTGTTTTAATATTTTGACAGTAGCCATATAGTATCCATTCGGTTCTTTTCGAAGCCATGTCTCAACCTTCTCATAGTTCTTGGTATCTTTAAATTAGGAAAAGGAAATTCTACATTTCTATCCTCCGATAAGAGCTTAACGGAAGTCTTAACTGCAGGATATAATTATACGCCTCACTGTGGTAAGACTGAACAATGGATTACCCAGCGCCTGTGAAACCTTACAAATTTTAAAGCGTTTCACAGATAAACCGGAATATGTTTGCAAACGCGTATCCAGCTGTGCGTAGTTTCTTGTGTCACGTTATTATTGAACTTTGGGAAGGTTCCTGTTTCTGTCGGGTTGAATGACTTTCTACTTTAAGTTCTATACACAACGGTCAAGGTAAAGGATGAAACGGACGAAAGCATAAATTACGGGGGAGGTAGTGAAATGTGTCTCGTATCGTAAAATTCCCTTCCCCTGAAAATGCCAATTGAGATTAAACTGACATTTCTTACATTTTCCCAATCTGGCAGAGGTGCGTGAAACCGCTGGTAAAAGAGTGAGCCTCAGTCTAAAATATCAGTATCACGTATCTACTTGTCAAGAGATAAAAAATATAACTTTTATTTAAGCTAAGGGTAATTTTAACTTTATAACATTCAAAACAGTTGAAAACTAAACATGGTGCCCGTTTCCTGACACAAGGGTGATTTAATTTGGTTGTATAAATAAATTTCAATTGCTTCAATACTAAGCTATAAACCTGTAACAATGCCCTTAATCACAGACCGCCATGAGCTCACACATTAGTATTATTAAAAGTGGACTGAGCCACATGAGACTACGGAAACTATTATACTCTTAACACTTTCATTTCCTTAAAACTCAGGGAGGATTTGCACAGAGTCATCGATCTTGGTGATAAACGGGCAAAAAGTCATTTCCTATTCGTTTCTTTTATAAAAATACACGGGAATCATTCAAACATATTAGCAAAAACTGCACTATATGTTTTGGCGAGCTTTCATTTTTAAACTATAGTTAAAGTGGTGTTATTGTTCGAAATAAAAACTCTTTATTGCAGTTTTCCTCTTACAGGACTGACACTTTGTCAAGCTACCACAATGTGAACCTTAAAACCAAGGCAGGAGAGATTCACCTTTAATCGACTGTTTGATAGAGACGTAATTTTGCGTTTCGTATCTGTATTTCTCATATTCTTAAAGATAGATCAAGTTGTGAAAAGTTGGGAAAACACTGTTAATGCAGGTGAAATGTTAATCTCTACTTATAACGCACTCATTCAACCGCCCTTTTTGTAATGCTGTGTGGGGCAGTTGTGGAAAAGGCCTCTTTAAAAAGTTTCAAAAACCCTAAAATCCGGTGGCTTGTATTTTTACCTTCTCAAATTATGACTGCGACGCAGATAAACTCGTCTATGACCTTGGATAGAAAAACCCTGAACCATCAACGTATGGTCAGTAAATCTGTTTTAATGTACAAAACTTTACATTTTTATAAAACGACTTGTAAAGGAATATGAATAAAGGCCATGTATCGCTTCTTGTTTTGCTAGGCTTAAATGCCGCATTTGTTACGGTAGATCATGAGATCCTAAAGCATAGACTGCAAACGGAATTTTGCCTTGGAGACCCAGTTCTCTCGTGGCTCGTTTCATATGTAACTCATCGATTACAGCGAGTTTCGGTTTAGGGCGTGATTTCTGATGTTCTTTGTCTGTAAATCGGAGTTCCTCAAGGGTTCTGTCTTGGTCTTCTACTGTTTTCGATCTCTGCCAGCAAGGTATTTGATGTTATTCGATTGCATCTTCCATCTGTGCATGCGTACGCTGATGATCCTCAGCTGTATCTTTCATTTTGCGCCAATAGTATTGACGATCAGACCGCTGTCCTTGCTGCAATGGAACACTGCATCAGCGACATTAGGTCTTGGATGCATCACGATAAGCTTAAGCTTAACGATGAAGACACTGAATTCTTACGCATTGGTACACGTTAACAATTAGCTAACGTTTCTATTAACTGGATTAAGGTTGGATCTGAGAATGTTTCTTCGGCTGGCAAAGCCAGAGACCTTGGTGTGTGGCAAAGCTTACAATATCTACTCACATCAATAAGACGTGTGGAGCAGCATTTTTCTACCCTTACAATATTCGCCGCATCAGAAAATTCATATCTAAAGACAGTACTGAGACCCATTCACGCGTTCTTTACTAACGGGCTTGTTAACCACAACAGAGTTTATTATTATGTAAAACGCACTGCAGTTCTAGCTTATTTCGATGCGCTTTTTATTTGGGTTATAAGCCCCCTCGGTTGTAAGTCCCTCTGTTTATAAACCTTCCTAAAGCCCCCCCCCCCCCCGTACACTGAAATTTCTAGTATAAGCCCAGGGCCTATAAGCGGAAGTTTACGGTATTTTATATATTAAATATACATAATATTTAATTTTCATTAACTCTAAAATATACACTTTTGTACTCTTTTGTCTTCAATGGTTGTGGCAATCAAGCTTGCTTTTCATTATCTATTGATGTAGACAAGGTTGTTGTGAAAATGAAAAGTAATTCTCTTGAACGTAATTTTAAAATTCCCTCATTTTTAAGCAGAATAGTAGTATTTGTGTATTATAAAATATATATTTATATAATGTCTAATTTTTTTATTTATTTAGCTTGCGTATAATTGTGTAACTTGGCCTGCCTCGACTAGCCTTGCTATATATATTTGTAATTTATTTGTAAACTCAAATAAAAGTTGAATTTTATTTGACATTGCTGATTACACCGTTGCCCACACGTCTGTACCAATTATTTGGCGGATTCAGCGCCGATTTTGACTGCAAGTCGCTGTAAAGTCAAACCCCGTTAATATGGACATGTCCACTTAGGTGGCCAGAGAAAGTGTCTGTATTAGTTAACGGAGTGTCCGTATTAAGCGGCGGTTGAATTTAGAGAAAATGTAAGGGCTTTCTTTTCCAGGGACAAAGAAAACTGTCCGTAAAACGGGGTTTACGATCCGACAACGGCAACGTCCATGAAGACGTCGCTGAAAAATAGACTTCGCATCGTTTTAAACTTTTTCGCAATTATCTCAATTCGCCCTGTTAGTTAAAAGAAGGGAATTTAGGTTGGAACTGAAGAGAGGGGGCCGCGCCAAAGATCAGACAGAGATGGTAGAATTTATCGCCTTGCCGTACGCGTTCCCGTCCTAGAAAAAAATTTAAAGTTGGTCATTTCACGTCGTAGTTGTGCAAGGACAGCAAAGAAATGTACAAAAAAGCGTGATGCACGTGCAGAGTTGTTGTTTTGCTAATTAAACCCACTGCTTTCTTGACGTTCTCCTTGCCGTCGCCGTCGTAGTTTCGTAAGGTCCCTACTGACTTTGTCATACCACGTTTCAGCACCAATGGCCACACGGAACCCGAACGCTGTTTTAGGTAAAAGAAAAATTAGATATATTTACGCTGTATAAACTAATAAAATAATAAGATGTATTTACCTTTGTTCCTGTGTCTTTATGAGTCGTTTTGGAAGGGATTTGAATCCGATCATAATCGGTTAACATTGCTGGTAATCAAATGCGTTTGCTTGTCTGGCCACAGGGAGCCCGCACAATCTGTTTGTGTAGCCGATTGTTATTTTATAGTAAATGTTCTGGATTTACCGTTTGCCTCACCTATAGCGGTATGTCGCTAACTATGTCTATAAATCAATGATAAATAAACGTTGAATTACCTTACCTGTGGTATATAGTCGTCCTTTTACATCAAAAGCGGTTTTTTGAGCGATTTTGAAGGAGTTTGAATTCGCCGTTGACTGTTCCTTATAATAGAGGGACAAGGGTGGAATCCATGTTTTGAAAGGGCTCCAGTGCCGGAGCGATTTTTTCCCCAAAACCGCATTGCTCCGCTCTCAAACCCCGTAGCAAAAATGTCGAAAGATTCACGTTTCTCCTCGTACCTTCCGATCGAAAATCCATCCAAACAGCCCGGAGCTAGCCGTCGAAGAAAATTAAAATCCTACAGTATTCGAGCGGTAGGAATGCGTAGCAAGATTCATACGTGCCAGCCACAAACCTTCCCGCTGATTGCCCTTTTTTTTATTGGATGTCGTTAACCAAATGGTTAAATAATAACTGATGAAGAAGGCTTGGTAAGCGTTTGTTGTTTAACGACATCCAATCAAAAAGAGGCAATCAGCGGGACGGTTTCTGGCTGGCACGGATGAATCTTGCTACGCATTTCTGCCGCTCGAATACTGTGGGATTTTAATTTTCTTCGACGGCTAGCTCCGGGCTGTTTGGATGGATTTTCGATTGGAAGGTACGAGGACAAACGTGAATCTTTCGACATTTTTGCTACGGGGTTTGAGAGCGAAGCAATGCGATTTTTGCGGGGAAAATCGCTCCGGCACTGGAGCCCTTTCAAAACATGGATTCCACCCTTGTCCTTATATTATAAGGAACAGTCAACGGCGAAATCAAACTCCTTGACAACATGACTGGTTTCCAATTTTTAAAATTTTTAAAACTAAACTAGTGAGCAGCACTCTGCGAACTGTTGCTGTAAAACTTGTTTATTCTCCTACGCGTTTCGTCTAACTAACGTAGACTTCTTCAGGGAGTTTTACAATCAAATACTAAACGCCTGTATTTAAGCCATAATATGACTAAAAATAATGATGGTCGCAAACATTGAAGGTTTGGCCGGATTTACGAAAAGGAACAGGCGCAGCTGTGAAATTTTTTACGCAAGGCGTAAGAATACTTTGGGGCCACGGTTTTAGCTAAAACCGTGGCCCCAAAGTATTCTTACGCCTTGCGTAAAAAATTTCACAGCTGCGCCTGTTCCTTTTCGTAAATCCGGCCAAACCTTCAATGTTTGCGACCATCATTATTTTTAGTCATATTATGGCTTAAATACAGGCGTTTAGTATTTGATTGTAAAACTCCCTGAAGAAGTCTACGTTAGTTAGACGAAACGCGTAGGAGAATAAACAAGTTTTACAGCAACAGTTCGCAGAGTGCTGCTCACTAGTTTAGTTTTAAAAATTTAAAAATTAAAAAAAAAAAAAAAAAAAAAAAAAAATTTAAAAATTTTTAAAAATTTAAAAATTTTTAAAAATTAAAAAAAAAAAAAAATCGAGAAATGCCGTCCGAGGAACGAGTGCAGAAATTCCAAACTTTACACGTGTCACTAGCTGGGTAGTGCTTCTGATTTCTAGAAGCAAATTTCGCACGCGGGTCGACTCAATCAGTAGCACTTTCCAGATCTGCATGGGTAGTGACACGTCATCATGGAAGTTCTACGCTCTGTCCTCAGAAGTAATTTCGGCTGACTGCCAAGCAACTTCTCAGCTTTTTTGTATTTGACAATTTGGGGCATATGGACAGCCTTTAACGCCAATAGGTGAAAGGCACATGTGTGAATAGCGAACCTATCTTTAATGGATGAGTTAGCGCCCGCGTCATCGACATGACGATGGATTAGAAGGAGTCGACTGTGGTATGTATTCCACAAATCCGGGGTTTTTACTACTCTTTGTTACTCTTTGTTTCTCGTGACTGTTATGAGCGTTCATCTTAAGTACTGTCTTGCAAAGTACTGTGATAAAGACCTTTATTAAAACACAATCTTCCTACTTCTCTGCCTAGAGTTGACTAAGGGAAGAATATCTGGAAAATATCTTTGAGCGTTGTAAAACATCGGTAAAGGTTTAAAGAACGCTATTTCGTCTAGTTTTAAGGCCAGAGGTACTCTTGGTGCCAGGCCACTCTCCCATTTTGTTCAGTTGCGTTTACTTAGTAAACCTATTCTTGAAGTTTAGTTTGTATCTTTTGTCTTAGAATTATCCTGGATTGTATATTAACCGTCAGGGGTGTGATTTCCTTAGTTTATTTATTTATTTTTCCTTTCTCTGTATATTGTCTTTGCTATCAGGTTATTTTTCGCTAATTCTTCATTTGTTTATATATAGCTCATTTTCAAATCCAAATTATCTTGTTAGAAAACGTTTATTGTTTCAATTTGTAGTAAATCCATCGCACTTTGTTATACCTGTTGCAATTTGTAATAAAAAGTATAGAAAAAAGCTGTTGCATGACTTTGTAATTATGTGCAACAACTGTCCATCGCACTTAAACTGAGCTGTCTCAATTTGTGATAATTCAATCGTACTTTGCAATAAACTAAGCTGTCGCAATTTTAAGAATTCCATCTCACTTCGAAATAAACTCATCTCTTGCTCCGTCGTTATGTTTGTAATAGTTGTCGAAATTTGTAATAATTTTGTTGTAATTTGTTATGCCCGTCGCAATTTATGAGAGCGTTGTCGTAATTTGTATCCAAAAAAAAGCTGTCCCAATTTGTAACAACATGTCGTCTTATTTTGTAATATGCAAAACTGTCGTAATTTGCAATAAGTTTGTCGTAATTTGTAATAAACTTTAATAGAGAAGAAGTGACTTGTAAAAATATTTCCATCTTTTCTTTGTAATTCGTAACCAGATTTTCTAGGCATTGAAGTTAGTAAACCTCCGCACAATGGCCTTCATCTGGAAAACGCCTCTGTTGGCCTCTGTAAAGGCATTTGGGTTTTTTGTTTCCCCCTAATAACAATTTTCATGTATACCGCAAACACTACACCAATTAAAGTTGCCTTGGATTTTTTATCGATCCGTTCCGATTTGCTAAATGATCACGTCAATAGAATGCGGAAAACGAGATTGCATTTTTGTCAAGGCAACGTGTTTTGGGGTATAAACCAACCTAACGTTCTTTGGATCCTTTTTCCCGAAGTTTTAAAAACAGGAAATGTATTAGAAAACATTTCTTGGCCTGTTTTGTTGCAGTTTGGAAGAGGCCGCCAATCAACGGGGGTTGGGCTGTATATCTATGGAAACGTAGGTCAAATAACTTACTCATGTTAACTAAGCCGATGTAAGAGAGAAACACAGTTTACGTTTACTGCATGTGTGAGGTATTTTCAAGATCCTATGATTCTCAGCGTTGTTTTTCTTAAACAATGTTCTAAAACGTTACTCTAAAATATGTTTTAACGTATTTCCTCTATTAAAAATGGTTCTCATTGCTTTATGTAGAATTTGAAATCTAGTCGTTCAAGTTACACCTTATGATCGACCGCCGCCGCGGGCTGTAATTGGCCGTTCAGGATAAATAAATGGATCGGCCTCAAATAAAATTGTTCGCTGACTTTTCTATACAAGTTGTCATTCTCTTAAGGCTGTACCAGTTATAATACCGGGTTCTTTGAGTGTAAGGCTTGTTTTGGCTGATCAAATAGGGACATGCATCCCCCAAGGCTTTCACACTTAAAGTTTTTTTCCAGATGAATGTAAATTACTTCTATCAATTTGTTCTTTAAAGAAAATCGAAAAAACTTGATCTTCTATCCTTATGTACTTTGTGATAACTAGGCTCTGTTCTAGTGGACCGAGTAAATACTGAGCTAGTAGCTGAAGTCAAATGGAGTTTAAAGCCTCAGGTGAACATGATGGACTGATGTCGGTTCATATATGTGAACTTCGTATGAAACATATGAAAGTTAAGGATCATGTGTGATGTTAGTAGTGTGATAAACTGGTGTAAAATGAATTCTTCCCCTGAACGGCAACAGTTAATAAAATTATTGCAAGAAAACGGATTGATGATTCGGCTGAAGAAGTCAAACTTGCCCTAGTCCAGCAAGGATGAACTGATAATTCACTGTGGCAACGATCTTTTACGCAGTTTAACAATAAATGATTGGCTAAAAAGATGTTAGTTTCTTACGTAGTATTTTTAAAAAATCCTTAAATTTAGTTTTGCAGGATACATTACCAAAAGTCTTACCTTATATAACACGGAAGGCCAACTGAAGTTTAGTAATACTCAATCTAGAATAAACGAATTCCACTGCAAGATACGATCATGGCGAAGAAAGTTTGCGAATGAGTTGAAAAATTCATCACCCTGGTTTCTAACCTACGTTGCTAAATAATTAAACACATGAATGGTTCCTTATCTATTCTGGGTAACTTTTGTTTTCATAAGCGGATGTCGCTAATATGCCATAATGTCAAATGCTTGGCACCTGTTAGCAACAACTCCCGTTGTCAAATAATTACTTATGTAAATGAAGAGTACAAAGACCGTAATAAACAAAACATGCTTGTCATTAGTTCTGCAGTTAGATTGAGGGGGTAAAACAAGCGACTTTCTAAATTGTCACGAAAATATAAAACAGTACGTTAAAAGCATGAAAGCGAACATGTTGAATACTTTTACAAAAGAAGAGCTATCTTCAAAAAGGAGACAGTCTTCAATGAACATATTAAATTTCGTCCCAAGCACGATCCAAGATACCTGCTGTGGGTTGAAAAATTAATTCAGCAATATTTACACGGAAATGTAACAGTAATCTGAAGACCATTAACATGAAAGTCAATTTTCACCGGACGCTTAACAGTTTCATCTTTGCAATCTCCCAGTGGATTATTAGAACCTGTCTCGAGCTTGGATGAGGAAAAGTTTTCCGCTTTGCGGTTGTCTGCAGTCGGCTGCAAGCGGCCATTGATCCCTAGTTTGTTTCGTCTTAAATACGGTTACCCTTCATATTCCCAAATGGCTGATTTAATGAGGTTTTCTTGTGAATTGTTTTCAGTGTTGAAAAAACGCGAGTTTTGGGCATGGCGAATACTCCAACAACTTTTGTTTCTAAATGTTTCAGCTGGTATATTAGCGAGCCTTAATCTTGAAATCTAGGGTTTTTCAGCTAAGCCTCAGTTCAAAGATTTTGGTTAAGAGCTGCATGTATGTAGGCATGAACGTTCATTACTGAAATCATACTGGGAATATTCTCACGTGAGATGCGATTGTAAACAGCGTATTATTTATTTATTCCTTTGAAAGAGAATTGTTTATTTTCTTTTGTGTTAACACTTGAAGATTAACCGTCAAACACAACATGAAGTTTGCAACCCCGAGTTTTTATATTTACGGTCACAGTTGTTGTCCTGTCAGTTATACTGTTGTCGCAAAAAAAATTGACATTTAAGTTATTTTACAGAGTTGGCATGAAAAAGCTGAGAGAGTCCAAAGACGAAGAGAGTTTTAGGGTCGACACCTAGTTTAGAACTTTGCATCCCCTTTAACTGCTGTAAATGCAATTCTTTAAAGTACGACGTTTTCTTGACTTTTCCACAACCATAAAATTTTTTTGGGCCTTTTTACAGACCGCAATTTTAGTCAGACTGTTTGTCGGCACGACCGTTTTTTTATGCACGACTCTTTTTTTTCGGCACGACTGTTTTTTGGGCACGGCTGTTTTTTTTGGGCACGACTTTTTTGGGGGCACGACTTTTTTAAGGGCACGACTTTTGTTTTCGGCACGACCAGGACAGGTGACCGCTGACCAATATTATTGTAGTGGCATGGAGCACATGGTCATCGCAACGGTATTGCAGATTCTTGGCACTAGATTACCCTGCTTGTTTTTACTGAACATGTCGCGCCATGCGCAATTCGTAACGTCAGCATCATGACCTCATTAGTTAGATTTCCGATCTTCTGTTTACGTGGAATTAATGGCCGTTGCGTGTTTTCGTTGCTTTTGTTGTCTGTTTTAGCGTAAAAAAGACTTTCTTAATGGCCTATAGAGATAATCATTGTTCTCTTATGGTTAAAGGAATGTAAGACCTCATGAATATACTCGCCACGAGTCCCCATATACGTTGGTCTGTTAAATCGTTATTTTCTGTTTCGGTTGCCCGATAACAGATAAGTGTAGTAACCCGGGCTTAGGACACTATCCTCTTTCCTAAATTTGGCTTTTTTCTTTTTAAAACGTAAAAAATTAATATGAGTTTTACCGGAATCGTTGTGGGTATATTCGTGAGGTCCTTTGGGCATATTTTATCTTGGGGCGGTTTGTGTATCTTGGCAACATTTTATAAGCAATAGTTTTTGATGAAGACGTTGCTTGTATGTCTTCTGTTACAAGGCCAATGATTTAAAATTATTAAAGAAAAGCAGTTATTCCTCAGGCGTTGAAAAAACCGAACTAAAGCGATAATTGTGGTCAATAAGAACAGACAAAATAACAAAATCAACCAATCAGATGTTGAAGCGCGAGTAAGTCAAAGTGGTTGAGAAAGTAAACCAATCACAGAGCGCAGTAAAACCCAAAGTGAACGCAGTTATTGTAAACTCAGTGTCAATCCGCTTTATTTGTTGAGAATTATTTCAAGTTAGTCAGAATAACTTGACTGAGGAATCTTTTCTCTTCGATATTTGAGTGGGAGGATTATTCTTTTACAGTCCGAGATGTACATATTTCCATAAAAAAAGAAAATATTGTTTTTCATACACTTCTTGTTATTATAAATACAGTTGAAGTTAACCCCTGGTTTGGTTTGATTAAGGAGTTTGTATCGTTGTCTTACGTGGAAATCGAAAGTGAACATTTGTTGTTTCAACCACTCTCTCAGTTTAGGTTGTTGAACACGTAGACAGTAAAATGTTATTAAAGCTTTTCCAGTTTGATTTAGAACTTGAATTTTCTAGGATAGGAAAGGATAAATCGTTTATTGTATAAATACTTTGCAGTCGTAAAACTGAATTGCGTATTTTACAAATAACATTAGTTAAAATATAAAACTAATTACAATCATATGAATATAAATACCTTGTGTAGTAAAGCTAAAAATACGTATAAAAATCTTACAATAAAGTCGACTTCTTTGAAACTTTAACGAAGAGCTTTATGCGCAACCCTGGGACATAGCATAAACAAAAGAGCGTCTGAAACGTTCCGTATGGGAACGTGGCAAATTATATAACTTTTGACGCCTTAAATTATAGCTGGATTGTTTTCTTGGTGGCTGCAGGTGGTATAACTTATGTCCGAGATTGATAGCAATGGAATCGAACAATTGTCTACATAGTTCGTTGCGTCTATCATATAGCGTTGGCAGGCCTAGGCTGTCAAGGCATTCCCGATATGACATGGCAGGTGAAATTATGGAAAGCGCTATTTTCTGAATTCTTTCTATATTCTCAGTAAGATAAGCCGGGAGTGCGTGATGGAAAACGGGAGCGCAGAATTCTAATTCGCGAAAGTGTAGTTTGACATATCTTTAGGTACAGCTAGGTACAATATTAAGTGTTCATAATTTTCTGAACAAATAAAAAAAGAGTACTGGCGAAACGAAAAAATCGTGTACGACCCATGTCCAGGTCACCACAGTTTGAGAGAAAAATTAGGTGGCACTATTAAACTGGGCTCCGTAGTAATCTAGTGCATGCCAAGAATCTGCACCACCGTTGAGTTGACCATGTGCTCCATGCCACTACAATAATAATGGTCAGCGGTCACCTGTCCTGGTCGTGCCGAAAAAAAAAGGCGTGCCGAAAAAAAAGAGTCGTGCCGAAAAAAAAGTCGTGCCAAAAAAAAAAGTCGTGGCGAAAAAAAAAGTCGTGCCAAAAAAAAGTCGTGCCAAAAAAAAGTCGTGCCGAAAAAAAAGTCGTGCCGAAAAAAAAAGTCGTGCCGAAAAAAAAAGTCGTGCCAAAAAAAGGTCGTGCCAAAAAAAAGTCGTGCCGTAAAAAAAAGTCGTGCCAAAAAAAAAGTCGTGCCGTAAAAAAAAGTCGTGCCAAAAAAAGAGAGTCGTGCCGAAAAAAGAAAAAGTCGTGCCGAAAAAAGAGAGTCGTGCCGAAAAAAAAAAGTCGTGCCAGAGAAAACTGACGTCGTGTAAAAGAAACTTGATGAGAAAAATTAGGTGGCACTAACTGGGCTCCGTAATTATGCGCAGCAACACTCGTATTCATCTGTCGTCATGATATAACTAAACCGAACCAATCATTCATTACGAATACAGAGCCCTCGGGCGGTTTTCGCCTAAAATTTTAAGTTCAAGGTTAAGTTTGATAATACTTTGTCATGCTAATACAAGAAAATAAATATAGAAAATACAAAAATTAAGTTCATGACTGGAGAATAATTGGGAGAAACTAAATTCTCCAATATTAAACATACTAAAAATTAAGAAGTAAAATTTAAGGTGGCTCGATTGGATTTTTTTGGGGGGATACCTCCCAAGTTTGAGCATGAATTACGTCGCCATGAGTAAAGATATGGTTTTTTTTAAAGAAATCGCTTAAGGGAGTTTGTACCTGCCATAATTGCCTCAATTATGGCAAAGTTTGAACAAATTTTTATGGGAGCGTTTTCGAGATATTTTGAAACGAAGTTTTAAGCATCATGAAAACAGTGAAATAGCATGCTATCCACACAATTAGCTTATCTTTTAAGAAAATGACAAGCTTTGGCAACGCGGCTTCATCTCATAGTGGTTTGATTCCATTGAAAACTGCGTACCAAAAAAAGAGGGAAATTGCCCTGGGCGATCGCGAGTAAGAAGAATTTTATTAACTTGCATTCAGCTGCCTTTGTTACAGTTTTTGATGTACTTCACTAAATACGGATTCCAGACCAAGGTGCTTGTGGTGATCTACTGCTGATAAGAGTTTGTCAGACAACCAGTACTCATGATGATATGGATCCTTGGATCTCCACTGAGGTGTAGGACCTTGGACTTTCCTTGCCTAGTCCCTAGGCCTCATTGTTATGCGCGGCCGATGCGTTTCGGGTCACGTGGTCCGAGAAGGTTTTTGAGGCCTAGACAAACTCGGAGAAGTGAGACATCAAGAATCGGAAGGTAAGCTAAAGAAATATGTTTATATTTATTCTTGGATATGAAAAGGTATCTTTCGTTTCTCTATTTTCGCTTGCTCCTATAAATTTCTCGTTATCATTCCACTTCGAAATATTTTATGTAATTTAATTTTTGGATTTGGAAGCTTATCAAACTAATCGGACAGGCTGTTGAATTTGGTCTCTAAATTTGGTAGAATGTCAACAAACTACTGTTTCAAATCTTTTTATCAATAAAGAAATATCATTTTAATGGTTTATTTGAAAATGAACTAAAAGAGAAATTATTAGCACGTTATATAGTTGTATTCTTTCCGATTCAAAGTAATATTTTTGTTCTTTGATAACAGAAACCAGGTTAGTGCCGATCTTTAAGCGAAGGATATTCACGCGCAAAGTTATTTATAGATTATTTCAGTTGAACGTGGGAACTCTTCAAAAACGCAAAAATGCATTACATGTTCAATATGGAATCCATGCGCACTCCGAGATTGTCTAGGCGTCTCCCGGCCGTTCGTCTCGGATACGTCACCGAAATGCATTGACCGAGAGCGCCTGGCAAGACGCCGCACAGGGACTAGGCAAGGACTTTCCGGACTTCAGAGTAACAAGCCAGGAGTTACACCGGTCATAGGCACTATGAAGGTCAGTTTGAAGATCTTCACAATCCGACTTTGAAGCAACTTTCCGATGAAGAATACTGTCGTCAGCAAAGAGTCCACAGTTACAGTTAACTGCTAAAGGAAAGTCATCAATATAAACAAGAAAGAGCAAGGGTCCCAAAATACTTCCTTGAGGCACGCCAGATGTTACCTCAGACCAGCCGGAAGAATGGCCATCAATTACTACTCTTTATCTTCTTGTAGTCAAGAAATCTGAAATCCATTCCAATAATTGACCCTTGATTCCATAATGTTGAAGTTTTATTGGCAGGTGTGGATGGGAGATTTTATCGAAGGCTTTTGCGAAGTCTAGAAAAATTGCATCCATAGAGCCACTCAATATGTGATTGTGTATAAGACAACCTCACTAGTTAAGGAAACAGGGGGATAGTTATCAACTGCCGTTTGTTCCCCCGACTTAAAAATTGGAACTACGCATATACGTTAGCCGTCTTTCAGTCAATAGGTAGTGTGCCACGAGAGAGGGAGTAATTAAAGAGCCTCGTCAAAGATGGAGCTAGTTCCAAGTGGCATTCTTTGAGCAACCGCGGGGAAACCCCATCTGGTCCATATTACAAAAGTGGAATATTTCATTTTACCCTAGACAATGGTAGACATTCAATTCCTGCCCCTCAAATAAGGGACAAGGGAACAATAACCCACGTTCAATATATTAGAATTCTAACATGACTCCGAGGCCTTCTGGTCATTTTTCTATGTTTGGTTTAGTTTTCCTTGTGCTCAAGCCTCTTTTGGGAATTGCGAGACAATGGAGTCTTGAAAAATTTGCAATTTTTACCATAAAGCCTCGGATTCATGTTAGAACTTTAATATATCTGTAGAGTCTTAGGTTTTGTTAATTCATATATTCCTCCTTCGAACCATCTCTCTCCTTCGCACTCAATCACTATGCTAATTTCTTACTTTACTACGTCCGCATATATTACATCGTAAACCCGTTACCAGGAGACTACGACACTACACCGCCCCTTTTCCTCTAGTTCGGCACAAAGTCCCTATACAACGTGCTCCACGTGGAAGTTCGAACTCGCGCCGACCTTGTGTGCCCCGGCCGCGCGTGGTCATCAGCTTGATGTGGGCAGGGGCGGACGGTGGATTTTGTTAAAGAGGGGGCCTACCATACATACATATTATTGATGCTCCCTAAGTGGGCTTTTCAGCTCAATAGAATAAAAAATACAAATTTATATAAATTAATTAAGAATGTAAATACAATAATATTATAATTACAAAAAATATATCAACTTAATAAAACATTTACAAGATGACGCCTAAAATTCCTGGGGCATTTTAAGGACTTAATATTATCATTCAAGGAGTTCCAGAGTTTTGCTCCTCTGACAGCAAAGGAGCGCTGCCCTGTTGACAGGCGACATAAAGGTATATCCAAAACACCAGATGATCGAGTTTGTCCATAGCGCCCATCAGGACTGCGAACGGCGCGCTTTTCTAGGGAGTTCCGGGGCATGCTTCTCCAGGAAAATTTTTGAGATTGAAGTTCTCTGAGATGCAATCTAATGCATTATGGACGTTTAAATGTTGCAAATGCCTGGATTCCATATTGAACATGTAATGCTGAAATATTCAAACCACAGGTGTTGTTGTGGCCAAAGAAGTAATGAACACTTTATGATGCTAGCACTGTAAGCCTACACCACTTAACGGTAACTCTTGCAATGCTGCTCTTATCTCGACGCACTTTTCTTTATCGCCGGACTGTTTAGTTATTGGGTGGGGGGAGGGGAGGGGGGTTATACGCACACACAACTCAGACAAGAAAAAACAATTTAAAGCATATCAGATATGACTTTAATTAAACTTTTAACAAGGATTTCAGTCATAACTTGGGAACTCGAACACCACGTCCTTGCCTGTGAGCTTCTTGTACACAGTGGAGAATGTGTCCAACTACAACAAGAAAGAATTTCAGTTCAGTAACTTATAATAGATATAACAAACAAAATCGCAATGTTGTCTGAGCTCTTGGGGTAGGACGATCAGTATTTTGTAATTTGCTGTACAGGGAGGTGATTGATTTGTTAAGTCTTTGAAACAATATGCAAGTGTGCTACTATTCAAACAGAAGACAAATTGTACAGCAAGATATTTGACCACTACTACATGCAAATAAAAGAAATTCTTGCGAATGAATGATTGATCATACACGTATAACAACAGCAAGAACCAGTGACACCCAAGAACTTTTTATAATACAAGATTCAAAGAATTTAATTAATAGTAAATAAATAGGATGGAAACCAGTAACAGAATGAATGACACTGGTCTTACCTTGTGATCTACATTAGTTTGCTGAAGCTTGTCAAGGTGACTGGAGCAAAGAACAAATAAATGCTAGTCAATACAGAAGGCGCTCTTACAATTTACTATAATTAAAAATTAAATAAAACTATAAAGAGCTTTGACTTGATATAAAATTATTAGGGCTTGCAGTGAAGCACTGTATCAGACATTCTTTCCTAGTCAGTGCTAAATGTCAACCTTATGCTTCCGAAGGAAAATGCTTCAAACCTTGATTAAAATTCCTCCTGTATTGTAGCCTGTGAGCCAGCTCTTTGGGAACTCTCCCAGCGGGGCAAAAAAGCTTTTTGCCTTGCCGCCAGAGCACCCCAGACAGCTTGCTAGCAGGCTATCTGTAACTGTGACATCATCACAAATACATCAAACTTTAAACCTCTGTTTAATGTATGTTTTACTTACACTTTGATTAACCTTGATCCGTCCATTTTAACTCTTGTCCTTTTGCCCACTATTTCACTTGGGAAGACCAAGTCCTCAAGAATTGCATCATGGACAGAAGTCAAAGTACGACTGGAAATCAACAAAGGATTGTAAATCAGTGCATCCAGCAAAGCCAGTTTTAAAGAGACTGTTCAGTTCTTGGTTTGCAGGGTGTTTCACTGTGTCCAACAAAAGCCATAAAAATAATCTTTTGTGCGAGCATTCATGGAGCAGTGCAGCAGTTGAACCAGGTTTCAACGTTATGCTCAGTACGATTGTCTTCTTTGTTAGGCCCTCTGTTCAAAAACCCTTTTATTATATACGAGTTAGTGATATACTGACTGGTAGCAAACCAATAAATGCGCTATCCTGCCAGTAGTGATGTCATTTCTATTTTTGACCGATCAGCTCAGAGTATTTTAACGTGCTGTCGAGCACTTGTGGTTTTCTGTCATTTGGTCTTTCTGGAGTTTTTGCGTTGGTCTATTTGCCAGTCGAAGTTAAGTTTTAAGTTTATTATAAAATGAAGACAAGCTGAAGCAGGTTTGTCAAGAGCACAGCTGAGGAACTGATCAAATTCGTAGAAGAACAAGAAAATACAAATACAAAGAGGAAAACTGCGTATGATGTCGAGTTATTCAAGAATTTCATCCAGACATCAAACCCTGGCTTGCTTGATTCAACATCTCATCATGAGCTTTCACCACAAGTTCTGAAAGACCACTTTTCGGAATTCATCTTTGGCGTAGAAAAAAAGATGGCTCCGACTAAACAAAATTGAGCGGTCTTCTTTCAAGCATCCAGAGATATCTGAACAAACATAACTAGAGCTTCACAATTTTTACTGACGCTGTGTTTAAAACTACAATGGCTACTCTCACATGAAACAAAAGGAACTAAAAGCCAAGGGATTGGGAAACAAACCTAGGACATCGGATAGCCTAACAGAAAAAAAAAAATTAAAAAACTATATGCTTCCAAATGTCTGGGGTAGGTGGATTTTTCATCTAATTAATCATCCAAGTATTTCCTGGTCTTGAAATAACTCAGCCTTGTTTCAATCGATACA
>NC_133211.1:28031106-28128606 GCF_958299795.1 Porites lutea | reverse complement strand
AAATTTCCCTGAATAGTTTCCAGAAATTCTGGAAACTGTTGAATTTCCGAAATGCGAACCATTCAACCGAAAATTCTAGAAATTCCGGGAGCAAAGCGGAAGGGAAAGAAAACCGCCGGATATCCTGGGTACCAGAGGTTTTTCTCGCGGTGCAGGGGGAATTTTTTCAGGAGAATCCTTAGGAGTGAAGCTTTAGTTTACAAATCATTTTTTTTTTCAGAACAGCCGTTCTACGGAAATTATTCGACCTTAGTTTCTCATACAAACACTGTAATTTCTCACGGGTTTGCCCACTCGTCAAGATGGCGCCGAAAACCGTGACAAGGTCTATTAACAATAGAGGAGTTCACCCTCATAGTTACATGATGGGTAATTAGGGCAAGATGGCGGGAAATTCGAAGATTTGTATAGGAATTTAAAGCCAGCTAATTCTTCCTCAATTTATATATTTGATGCTTTCTCTTTGAAAAGAGTAACTTACGAGTCTAAAGAAACAATACACCAAATCTGGAGTGCAAAGAAGTCCGTGAAAAGTTTTTAGAAAACCTTGATTTTCCCATTCATTTTCGGTAATTCAACAGTATCAAAAATTACAGAAAATGTATGGAGAAATTGAGGTTTTCTAAAAACTGATCACGGACGTCTTTTAATGCACTCCAGATTTAGTGTATTGTTTCTTTGAACTCGTAAGTTACTCTTTTCAAAGATATTCCGATTCATAAGCCTGAGATAAATAAAGTTGTTTTCTAAGTCTTGTCTACATTGGCCTGTCCTCGATCACACCTAATTTGTCAGTCCCTTGCGAACAATGTCTGGACTAAAACATTTATTTATTTACTCAGAGCATCCCAGTTATAAACAAATCCAGAAGTCCACTGATTACCTTAAAATCCCAAAACAAAAATGCAAGTTTACCTATGAGTCCTAGTCCTGCAGATCATGAGGTCTCATACTGTGAATCAATCTTAACCAATTAAAGTTAGAATGTCTTTATGCGTATACTTATAAAAAGGGGGAAATGAATACGGAGGGACCACATTTTGGCTTCACATAAGTTGGCTAATTGCAATAAACTGCCAACAACTTGTTGGTTGAATAAGATCAGAGAGATCACAGATAAAGTAACACTCAAGTGACTTTAACTCTCAATAATTTTTCTTGAAACAAATTTTAATAACACTAAAACAACAGGGCTTATAAATCGGGATAGGTAGCAAGGAAGAAGTAGAAAGATACTGAAATAATTATATAATGCTACATGTTGCTGCAAAGCATTTTGGTTTGTAAGCAGGTTAGTCTTGCTATAACAGGGTATAGAAATAAAAGGAATATCATTTCCTGGGAAACACAACGGTAGAATAAAATAACTTAAGATAGGAATTAAAACGTTAATCACCTACACTCTAGTTTAGGGTGACTTTGGTCTAGAATGGGAATTTTTGCTTTAGCATCCTCCCTCTTCCCTCCTGCCCCACCCCTCCTCCCTCCTAACCTCATCCCTAGGAGGGCTTCTCTTCTTCATGCCCCCAAGAGCAAGATTTAAGGATTAGACAGCCTGGGTATTGCCTCCTTCCACCTTGTCCAAGACTGGGTAAAAAAATGTCACAATTTTTAGACTGTTACAACCTCTGAGGTAAACTTGACATTGATTGTAGGAGGAGCATATTTCTAAAGAGTTGTAACCCTTCAGGATCATATACTCAAAATCTGAACAATGCTCCTTCACACATTCTTGCATGGATTGTTTCAATCACCAATTGAAATTGAGAGCATGACTGAGTGTAAAAGAAGTCGGTTCTAACTGAGCCAAAGATCTCCTCTAGGTGCTTGATTTTTCCTATAAAATTGTCAATTTTTTTAAATGATCACTATTACATTATATCCAAGGAGTAAAGATTCCTTTCTCACATAATGGAATACCATTTTTAACACTGCAAGTCAAAATAATGAAACTGAATTTCTTTGTACTGCTTTATATTTTATGCTGGTGTAAAGTTCAGCCTGTTGACGTTTGTAAATAAATATTACTTGGAATGGGTAACAACAAAATTTATCTGTGTCAGATTCTCTTCAAAGTGAATCCAGGGGTGCTTATCATTTAGACAAACCACGGGGTGGAAATTCTGTGCATAAACATAAAACTATGGAATTTGACGTGGTAGGAGGACGATCCACTACCAACTATATCCAAATCACTTTTGACTCTGAAGATGACTACTGCACAGGTTGTCGAAACATCAGTCACTGTCAACAACAACAGTCCTGTTCAGGACTACGTTCACTCGGATGATGAAACGCAACCTAATTTTATATCCAAATCAGTTGAGCAGACTAAAAAGAGTAGAAAAATATTACATCATCGCAAAACACAGCCCATATTTTCTGAAGCTTCCCAAACAAAATGTCGCAAACCATTTGATTTTCCAACCAGAATTTCCAGTTTTCCCAAGTAAATGGTAATTACCCCAGGACATCCAATTAAGAGTCCTAAAACAACACTTGTTTTTCCAATATAAACAGAGGTACAAACTTGTAATTTTAACATGCGATATATACATGTACTTACAACACTTTATAAGAGACACTTATGTTGAAATTCCTTTAAATTTTTCTATATTACCAATGCGCCTGCAAACTAGTGTAAATAGATTTTATGGCAACTAATTTAGTGTTCCTAATCAATAATGGAAAAATGTTAATAAAAATATAATTTACTTCCTAACGGATTATTTTTTATTTCCTTTTGCTCTATACACCAAAGAAGCTGCCATAACATCTAAAAGGATTTTTTATTTGAGTTTACATAGTCTATTATTCAATAATAATTTTAAAAGTAAATATATTACGTCCCCAAAACTGATTATGTTCACCATTTTGCGAATTGATGTCTCACATTTATTGGCAGTCTCCTGTGGGACAATTAATGACAGTTGATGGAGGATTCTTGTCATTCCAGCTTTCCTCCTGATGACACACAGTCATACTGCTGCATTTTAATTATTGATGCTGTGCAAGTGTTCCAGAATTTGCAAGGATTCAAGCATTACAACAAAGAACATGCCAATTTCTTTTTACCCTTTGTTCTTTGCTTGTTAGGTTTTAGTGTAATAATATCTCCACTTTCTACTTGCTGTGCTGCACGTGCATTGTTATTTCCAGGCTGAGAATTGTTTGCTGGTGATGCGGTGTTAAACATTCCAGCCACTGGCAGATAAAAAAGGAATGAAAATCCAGAATGAGTTAAGAATAAAGCACCTGCTAATGAAGAAAAAAAAAATGATAGCAAGGGGATAGAAAGGGAAAAAAAGGTGAGGCGAGGAGGGAGGATGGGATAGGTTCTAAAGGGACTAGAGGTCAATCAATTTTAAAAGTAATGCAACTACACAACACACTTCCACAGAACTTTACCATGGATGGCTAAAAAGCAGTGTACACTGTAATGAACCCATTCGCCCCTGAAGATTTTGCCGAAAAACACGTTTTGAAGCTAGTCAGGTGGTTTTCTGGTCACCGTCGTGCTATAAAGAGCTAAAACTTATCACAAAGCCGTTTCCAGGTCAAACACTTCATGGCCTTCTGATCCAGATGCAAAATATTAGCTTGTGAAGTTCGGGCATGCGCAGAAAGCAAAATTTCGAGAGAGTTTTTGGGTTTAAAAGTGACACAGCAGTTTTATTTTTCGCTTTCTCTCTTTCCCTCTTTTTTCGCTTTTCTTGCCTCATTTTTTTTTTCTCTTGCTGGGCATTTAGTAGGCGTCATTTTGGTGGGAAAAGTTTTTAGGGAAGCTTTTAGGATCTTAGGATTAGATGAAAGGAAAGGATAGGTAGGGGGGTAGTGGAACAAGATTTTCATGGAAATTTTCAGGTCAATGCTACATGGTTTTTCGACCTTTTCTCTGGTGTCCTTGCCTGAATTCTGCTCATTATGGTATGGTTTGAAAGATCTCTTCACTCTACACAAGTTAGAGGACAAAGTCTGCACGGGGGTGCTCAGGGGCGAATGGGTTTACAAAAATTAATTATCATTACCTTACAAGCTGGTCGTTTAGCGTGAGGGATTCCCTTAAATATAATAACATTAATTCCTCTAGCTTATAACTTGCTCAAACAAAAACAAAATGCATTACCTGAACAAGTTAGAATTTTAAACCCAGGCAAACAAAAATGCCTACACTACCAGAGGCTAATAAATTTACATGACTGAGATCTGGAAATTTTTAAATTTAACTTTTACATGTAGTTGCCTCAAGTTGATGACTGATGGCCTAGCAAGCAAAGTAAACACTTACCATTTTTTTGTTGCTGTGATTTTGGTTCTTCTACATCAACATTTTGTAATGCTTCTAAATATCTCTCAGACAGGTACATGAATACTGAAATACACGTAACACAGACCCATTAATTAAGAGATAACACATTTTTTTGGTTCTCATGGCATAAAAAAATCAATAATAATTTCAAAACTTTTGCCTTTTCTATTATTGTTTCTATCTTCAATACATTCACATGTTGTTTAAACTTCACTACCTACATGTCAAATGATAATTACTAAATGTAATCTGGAAATATTCTTATACAGTGTGGTCCAAGGAAACTATTTATGACCTGCAATAAGTACTACTCTCAGACAGTCACAACAAAACCCATAATTTCAATTCTTATATTTTTGACATCACAATTCTTTACTCTAATAATGGGATCAGACGCAATACATCATAAACTAATTTAGTACATCCATTACCCATTACATACCATCATTTACATTAAGATCTTCCTTTACTGATGTACGATAAAACTTTAACCTCAATTTTTTGGCTAAAGACTCCGCTTCATCTCTGAAAAATAAGCAGAAAGTTGGAATAAGCAGAGGCATGCAAAGTGAGAGTGGCAAAGCTGTGTAGCTGGCAGGATTAGCAGGTGAGTGCTGCGATTTTTTGGCAGCCGAGCTTAGTGAAGATTGGGGGCAAGTAAAATTAAAACCCTGCCTGCCCTAAATCTTGGGTATTTTGAATAGTCTGACAAACAGGTAGACAGGAGTTTCTGATTGGCTGAGAGGTGATAACATGTCAATCAAATGTTAATGGAAATCTCTAGTCTCTTCCAAGGGAAAGTTATGAAATGAAATGAAATTGAGCAAGCTAACAGGCTTTGCTTTGATTTGCGGTTCAATGAACTCCTCAAAAGGCATTTTTGAGACTGAAATAGGTCTCAAATTTAAGACAGGCTTTCTGTTATCCTTAATTCAGAAAGTGCTAAGACTTGTACTGTTTAAAGACCAGAAATTGGCTCTATAACAAGCCCATCAGACAATATTGCCCTTTGTCATGCAGACTCCCTGATCCATCTCAGCTCACCCTCAAAGAGCTCTTGATCACTGACAACTGGCTCCTTAGAAAAATTGGGTAGAGTATGCTGTGGAGGATTCTTCATTTTGACTAAGTAAATGTTAGTTTAGCCGATCAAGAGGTCATGAGGCTGATTTGTTTCCTGTGCTTGGATTTCCAGTGGTTTTTCACTCTTGACAGAATTTGAATGGTTTTTCTTTGACCTCTTTTGAAGCCTTAAGCTTTTTATTGTGACTAAATGACCTTTATTTTAATAAAGGTTTTAGTTTCTATAGTTTTCTCTTAAGATCTTGGATCCTGAATAACCGCTACATGTAGTTGTTTTGTCCGTGAGTGTGATTATTCTCTTGACTTCTATGCTTTGCAATGCTTGGCCTAGCACGTTTGATGGACAGTTTCGTTTTACACTGCTCTTAGCTTTCTGGCTGGCTAATCAAATAGCTCCAACCAAGGTGACAAAAGTGGGTGGAATTCAAAACTCATGAGAAAAATGGCAGTGTGTGATTTTCTCTCTTTGCATGGTGGCTCCACCGCCAAGAAAGTAACCCAGTGTAGAACAATCCAGCAAGCTACACAGGATAACATGGATTCCAGTCTGACTTTGTTAGCGATTTAAATACAATCAATCCCTAATAAACAGCTATGTTGATAAATAAATACTTACACTTGAACAACAGCTTGGTCAATCAAATCAATTTTGTTTTGTACTAACACCATAGGTATACTACCACATTCTTCTTCCACCTAAAGAGGGAAAATTAGATTGAAACAAAAATGCATTGCCACTGTTCATGTGCAACTTTGCCTTGATGTGGAAAAGATTATCTAATGCATGTATTATATATAACCCATCAGAAAGGTAGAAATCCATTTCATATTCTGTTGTATCAGAGAGAGATAAAATTTTAAAAATAACCCTGTATTAAATAATTATTATTTTACTAAATAGTTATGTATACATGTTAAAATTAATTTTTTAGTTTAATTTTCTTCCAAACTTCCTTTTTATAATCTTTTAACACTCCCAGCCCAGACTAGGGATCAATATATATTTGTTGGATAGTGCAGAATTTTTGACTTTGCAAATACCATAATGATTCGATTTAGCGCCCACGGTGCTTATTTACTTTTGGTACCTCAAGGGAGGGCGCTTATTTGAGACAGGGCACTTATTTCTTTTTTATTAAAAATGGAATAATAACAGAAACTGTAACAGTAACAAATACACGGTGAATGTTCAGTTAACGCGAGGGGATTTTAATCTATTTCTACGCTGGAAGCTTTGACAATGTCACTTACATCAATACAGTAAATAAAAGCTTTTTGGTGTGCTATCTTCGACGTCTGATTCATTGATCCCATAAAAAAGATCCTTGTTTTGTAATGAGGCATTACCATTCGTTTGTGAAGGAAGATGAACTCCAGTTGATACGTACCCGTACTCTTTTTTTTTAACTATAGTAAAATAGGGGCGCTTAATGGAATAGTGGCGCTTATTAACAAAAACACATTCGAAGGAGGGCGCTAAATTGAATCATAACGGTACTTGAAAAACTTAAATTTTATGTCCCTGGTAAAGTTGTGCAGGCCTAACAAACCAATTTTACAGCTACTGGACAGAACGTTTGTATTGCCCTGATCATGGGTGTGCAGCAGGTAACTGCAGTGCACTGTTGAATGTAAAATACACAAATAATTCAATAAACAAGCTTTACTTTTGTTCTCCACTTTTCTACAGTTTCAAAGGAGTCTCTGTCAACAGTGGAAAAAACTATTGCACAGGCCTGAGCACCTATAAACAGAAAAAAAGTAGGTAGGTTGAAAATCACCTTGAAGCTCAAGGGCTGAATTGCACAATATTTACAACAGAAATGTAAAAAAAAGCTAAAAAAATTAATATTCATGAACTAAAAAATATTTTATATTTCCCAAGACAAAATCAAATATTTCATTTTTCATTATTGGGATATAAAATCTGCACCAATTTCTTTAACAGAACTGGGTTTTATGCTTTTGGGGAAGGAGGGAGTGAAACCTGTGGGAGGCATCTTTAAAAAGACCCTGCTCGCAACTAATTTCTACTAATCCTTGTCCTTTTTTACAGCGCTTTTCTAAAGGGGCTCTTTCAGACATTGTTTACTAAAATTTAATGGTCATAAATGTAGAGAAGACCCTTGTAGTCAAATTCACAACTGAATGGTCGTTATATGAAATATCAATGAAAAAAAAAACTGTTTCTTACTGTAGAACATAACATGATTTATTTACAGCTTTGTAGACACTATGCAGGGCTCTAAAGTACAGAGTTTTTTCCACTGGAGTATTGCAAAACTTGCACATGTAAACATCAGATTTTGTCTGGTGCAATTAATTCTTTGCATCACAGGCAATTTGTCACTTTATTTTGGTGGAATTGCAATTAATCCTGGGTAGTGCAATCGATAAAGTCAACAATCGATAACAATCGATAACTGTTGATGAAATCAATTGATTAAATTAAAAACGGATAAAACCGATAGATGACAAAGTTATTGCTAATTGATAATATTATTGATTTTGATTGATTTTTATTGAAGTTATCAATTTTATTCGGCGCTTAAATTTCCATGTGTTTTAGCAGTTAACACTGGCATAAAATGTTGTTTCTGGAAAACAAGTACATTATCTATGTGGCTTTGGAAGGACAAATTTGTAGCAAAATTTATTTTACAAATTACACTCAATATTCTAACGAAACATTTTTTGGCCAATCAACAGGATAGTTTTAAATGAGTAAACTAATTCAACTGATTCAGCTTGGATGCATTGGAAACTGTTCAAGTTGAACCCTACAATGTATATTCCAAGTGGTGTGGACATAGGTCAGTATACAGTTTGTCAGTAAGACCCTTGCTTCTTCAAAAATCATATTGCATCCATCATTAAAGTCATCCTGTATATATGCAAAAGACAGTAGATAATCAACTCCGCAACTACATAATAATAATAATAATAATAATAATAATAATAACAACAACAATGGAAAGAGAAGTAGCAAGATCAAAACATATGAAACCAATCGTTAGCTGTTCACAAGTTTTTCAAACAAGGCTCAGTTTTAAATGCATCATTGGCTTTTGAACCTTGAAGGCAATGAAGGATCATGAAATTAATAATATCATTAAAATCCATATAATCGATAGTGCTGACAATCAAAAAAGTTGTTGCTATCAATTTCTGTTGACTGACCGGTACAATATTGATATCAATAAAAAGGTGATTTTCAACAATTGGTCAGTGTAAAATGCAGACTGCGGACTATTGTTTTCACCATGCAAATAAGTACATGACAACAACAGTCCGATTGTTTTCTAACCCTAAAAATAATAGTCCACAGTCAGTCCACAGTCTGCATTTTACACTGCCCCCATTGACAATTATTGATTTATCAACATTGGTTTTCTGATATGATATTGGTTTTTTATCAACTGCACTAGTTGGGGATTAGTATATTTTTGGCACAGGAAGTCCTTGGCGTTGCACATTGTATAATATCATCCTCAAGCCAATCAGTGTGCCTCAAACCTAATAACCATTACTTTGCACGTCAACATACTAAAGGACATCAGGTTAGTCTAGACCTGTGTCCAAACACTGGGAAGTCAGAAAGAATTTATATTTCAATACATGCGCATCAGCATAAACACAAAAAATGCAGCTTCAAACCGATAAAACCCTAAATTATAGGCCCTGTCATCAACATGGCTTGGATCTTCTAAAAAATTCACAAGGAGCAGTGAAGTGAAAAGACTTTTATAGTATGCTTGAAAATCCCTTTGTGTTCTTGTTTCAAGCGCTCTTCAAGATGTTTCATAAAACAAAGAAAACAATATATGTAAAAACAGTCATTCACAAAGAAATCTCTTTGTAACAGCCGACCCCTTCGTCTAATTAATTTTCTTTGTGATCACACTAGTCCACAGCAAAAAGGTGGAATCCACGCCTCGAAAGTATTTTACTGCGGGAAAAAAGAGTTTACCAAACATCGCAAATAGTTATTCAAAACAATCTCAGAAAAAATGTGAATTTCGGAAAACGTTTTTCGTATCTTTCATCCCAGTTGTTAACAAACGCACAAAATAATAATATAAAGTTAACCACGTAAACAAAACTATTAATTTCCTTCGAGGAACGACGTCTATAAAATGTTATTAATTGTGATATCGTTGACACATTAAACATGTTTAGGATAAAATAACTTTTAATATTTTACCACGAGTCCCAGGATACTTAAATTCTTATTAATTTTTTTTAAAGTCTATTTTGTACTTCACTTCGATCAGGCTAGTCCTACATTAGATCGCAAATCTAATCTGAGATTAAGCTTATTTATATTTGTGCGCTTTCTCAATCGATTCAATTTTTGGAGAAAACCTCTGAAAGTTCCTTTAGCATAGAGGTATTACTTTGGAAACATATTCTGGGCATCGCTTTGTGTATTTTTCCTTAACTATTTAAAAATATATCAAATTTATGTACGACAAATTAACGTTACCGCGATAGTAGGCTTTGGTTATGGCGTCGAATTCTTCCTGCCCTGCCGTATCCCACAGCATCAGTCGAACGTCTTCGCTTCGTATACTGCAAAAGATCCACAACCAAATCGATTAAAAAAATGTTAAGAATACAGAGTCCTACGTACGCACAGACTGCGATAGTTTTTGACCGTAAACATTGCTTACATATGCAGGGAAGAATTGCAAAACGAATGATATTTATCGCCAAATCACCAAGTGGTCTTGTCTTCTGATTGAGTGTATCTTGATCAATACTCCTTGCTTAACTGAGTTCATTATAAACAGCTCTAGCACTGAGAGATCCTAAAACTAACCTTATTTGCCGCTCTAAAAAGTCTACTCCTATCGTCTTCTTGTAATCTTTGGTGAATATTCCTTTACAGTATCTCTGGATCATGCTGCTTTTTCCGACGGCTCCATTTCCAACTACCACAACTTTTATGGCTACTTCTACGTCTTCTTCCCTCATACTAGCTTCCACGCGATCAGGACAGCGTATTTAAACCTACACGTATTCTTTTTAAAAGCACAACTGATTTATTTATTATCCAAGCCTCCTAATTTGTTTTTCTCCCAACAATTGAGAAATGTATTTCCGCTTGGAGTAGAGTCTTTATTTGTGCAGACAACTAGTGCAGAATAAAGTGAGAGAAAGCAAAGCAGACGTAGTAAACAGATGGTGCTCACGTACTCGAATACAGGCTGTAATCCTTTCTGATGCTTCAGGCTCACAGTGTTGCTTTTTTACCAATGATTTGTTACGCCACCTCCAGTAAAAGTACCTCACAAGCAACAAAATATCTTAAGAAAGCTGGATATTTTGAGCTGACCTGGAACAGGCTCGTCCTCTTACTCTCACCCAGAAAGAATTGTGGGTAACTTGGCTTGTTGGAGTTGTTGCCAGGACAACAAACCAACAATAGGGAAGTCTGGGGAGACCCAGGGGCGGATAGTGGGGGCGAAAGTCTAAACGGGCGGAAAAATATGGCACAAAAGAAAAGTAAAGAATGGCCGTTCTTTACTTTTCTTTTGTTACACATTCTATAGAGCGCAAACCAAGAGACTGAGGGCTCGCAAGATCGCTTACAGTTTCACGCTGGGCCCAGCTTGTTAGTTTTGTTTGGAGAATGTTAAATTATTACGGATAGTGATTTACGGGTCGTGTGTAGTCTTGCAATCAAAAGTGACACTGAGTAGAGACGTACAAGGCAACTGTAATATCATCACGACTGTGCCATTCTTCGGTGGTCCAACTATATTACCTCTTGCATCTTTGGCCGTGCGTTTTGCGACTACTGGGCGAGCCTTCGCACAAGCAAAACCTGCTTAAGACATCGAAGACTGTTGAAACGTACAACAAATGTCCAGTCTTGAAAGATCTTCACTTCAATTAAAACTCTGTTGCTTTCGCATCCTCGGAGACCCAGGGGCAGATAGTGGGGGCAAGGGAAAGACTAAACGGGCAAAAAAATCTGGCGCGAAGAAAAGTAAAGATTTTTTTCCGCCCGTTTAGTCTTTCCCTTGCCCCCACTATCTGCCCCTGGGTCTCCGAGGATGTTGCTTTCGCATAGATCTCTAAGATCTTTAAAACTCTCTCCGCAGCTGATGTTTTGATTCTCGAACTTAGCAGCGGTCTGCTGCTTTTGCATTTCCGGTCTCATTCACTTCCGTCACCGAGTGATGCGGTTCACAGCGAACGAAGTCACGTGGTACAAGTTTCCTCCCTTGTCCTTTCTTTTACTCGGCCCTTCGGGGTGACGGCCTTCGGTCAACCTTCGGGCGACGTTTCGTGCGCCAGCGAGGATATGGCTTGCGGTTATTGATTTTCAAAAGTCGATCTGGGTCAGATAAGAAGCCGGAAGAAATCGCTTACAGTAGATTTATAAAGATCCCATTGGGCTAATTAATCGTGCTAAGCGACATGAGGTATAGACATTTTTCAAGGTAAGTAATTCATTTATTCACACGAAACTCCTCTGGACCCTGTGACAACAACAGCAACAGATTACAAGCAAGAGCCTATGAGTGATGGGCTCCTGACCCTTGGCTCCTGATTGTTGACTGAAAGGTAGGGGTGAAGTGAAAAAGAATGAAATATAAGAAGAATTGGAAGAAATAATAATTTTATGCAGGGAACATATTTTGAAGGGTATTTGTTTTCACACGGCACCGGATGAATTTTCGACGGCTGAAAAATTTAACCGGACACTTCGACTTTCGTTTACACGGAACCGTTCAGTTTTCGATCTTGTCACACGGAACTAACCAACCGGGTTGAATTTTTAACTTTCACGGTCAGAGACGTTTGTTCATTCTTCGATACTTTTGGTCATGATGTGAAAGGAGAGAAGCGCTGGGAACGAGAATGTGGTTTGTTGTAAGTGACGGTTCATTTAAGTCAAACCGCGAGTTAAAACGGAATCACAGTACGACACATGTACGAAAATAACTCCTCTGCGCAAACAGTGTGGAAAATTAAACAATTCATTTCTAGTTTACGTTTAAATGTTAAATCACTAACAAATCTTAAATATAACCCTTTTTTATAATTTTACCCCCTCTATTTCTCCACATAAACTGTAAAGCTAGATTCTAAAAATCGTGTAAAAACGAATTCCTCTTGGAATAATTGTGACGAGGGCTCTAACCTGCTAGAGGCATTTGCTTTCGGACTGAATAAAATCTATGTGAGATAAGCAACTACAAGGCAAAGTAAAACCTTACTATTAGTCAGTTAGTAATAATAATAAAGTTCTTTCTTTAGATGGCTTATGTCACTCTAGGTGGTAGAAGGCAATAGGGCAGTGTACTAAAGTGCAAAAAATAAAATTGCTAAAATACTAAAAATACCAAAACCTAATAATAAACTATCAAATTGAACTATTAAAGAAAAATTTCACAGAAGACTGGAATCGGCACACCCAGAAACTACCATTGAGATTTAAGCCTGTTCAATATTCTAAGAGTTCAATTCAAGCAAAAAAAAATCCTGTCTAGACTTTCTAAAAGTTTTTTTTTCTTGGTTGATTGGCGCGAAACTGAATTCTACTGGTGACGTCATAACAAATTGACCAATAGGGGAGTGAGTGATATTTGAGGTCGCTTCCGACACATCATATGTCATAATATCAATCATTTTTTTCTCACCTGAAATTTAAATATGATTCAAATCCATTCAAGCGAATCAAGTCGACCTTAAGACTTCGTAGTTCGTTCGTCGTTCGTTCGGTTGCTGTCCGACCTCATCGCGCTCGCTTCGCCCGTTGGTTAGTAGCAAGTCTACAACCTGTCAGGGTTTCTTGTTTGTTTGTTGAATTGACATCTAAATGAAAAAGTATTTCGATACGTTTGTTTTAAGAAGACTTCTTGCTAATCTTGAGAAATTCGCCAAAAAGAAATTTTATAACGCTTTGTCATAACTGCGGAAAATGGAAGAAGACTTTTCAAGAGTGGGCAATACTGATATGAAAAAAATTCTCAAAATCATCTCGTCAAAACTAAGCAAAGACGAAAAATTAATAACGAGAATAATTTGATCTTAGGGCAAGGTCAAGTATTAGCAAAAAAATTATCGTGTAAATCATTATTTCAAAGCCTGAGTTTAAATACTCTAAAGGTATTAGCATTCGGTTTTAGGTTTTCAGGGAAAAAAGAGAAGCAATGTTTTCCTTAATATTCATATATAAAAGAAACAAAAAAATTGTGATAAGAAAAACCGCACTATGTTCCTTTTTTTTAGTACGAAACTTAAATTTATAACAGGGACTATTTTGGGCGGCTCTGAACTCAACACCGATGAGAAATATTGAAAGACAGTCAATCCTTCCTCAGCATGTGCGAGTGCGGAGTCCTGAAGGTCTGGCGAAATGATCAGACTATCTGGCATCAAGACAGGAGAATAGAGAGAGGATAAAGGCATCTGCAGATAAATTTTACGATCAGATAGTTCACTAAGTAAGCCTGTATCATTCGCGCTTTTCACATTGCCCCTCTCGTCATGTTATATTTTTAGGGGAAGGAATATAAAGACCTAAAAAAGGGAAAAACGCACACACATTTGGAAGACATTACGATAATTCCCAGTATTTTAAAATGCATATTTCTGGAAATCGTTTCCGAAAAAAGAAGGGGCCTTTTGAGCAATAGGACTAGAAGTGTTTTCATAATCATAGTTGTCACTCAAAAATAATATATTGAGCTCGGGGGCAATTTGATGCTTGGACAATCGCGATATTGCTTCATCAGTTTATTTTTTGAGATTTATCTTTGTATGGGCGTTCTCGCATGGTGGTCAAAAACTTAATTTGAAAGCAATCCGACAGACAAAGGAAAAAGCGACATTTCTTTCTAATTTTAGAAATGCAGACAGTTGCTGATTAATCATTCGGTTTTTCACTTCTTGAATTTGAATATGAATTTGGGACTATAATGTTTTAAAAGGAAACCTGGACTAATTGACCGGATGGACAGATTGCTTCATGAACATAATATAAATGTAATACAGGCGAGGTATTTGCATAAAGCTAGGGAAATATAAGAAAAACAACCCCGCAATATTTTGATAAAGAAAGTAACTTTCGTTTTAGATTCAACCGCGATTTTTTTCTTTTATCGTCAATGCAACATACCTGGGATTCATTATAAAGGAACTACATAACAAACAGACGAGGATCTCGTTGAAGAAGGAAGAAATTTTTCACATAAAATTTTTATAGGTGATCTCTGAGTGTGAAGACGATTTCCCGGGGGAATAACTTATCATAACCAAAAGGACAGTATTCTAAGACGGAATGTCAGAATGAAATCTTCAGCTTTAAGTTGAAAAGTGTTTTCCAAACAAAATTTAAAACATTACATATTCAAAATCTGTCAATTATCTGTCTAATCGGTAAAGGTGAGTGAAAAAAGGTTAGTGGGAAACATGTGAGTAAAATTTCTTCCGCTAAGAAATGCATTCCTCTTCTCAATGGAAAGAAAGATGTTAAGCAGTCAATTAATATATTGTTATGGCCCATTTCTTTTTTTCAATTTAAATTTTTACACTATCCAAAACACGCCAAACGAATTTTCAATTGATGGACCAAATTGAATTCCCGCCAGCGATAAATAATTTATTGATGTCATTTCTTCCTTTCAGCCAATGAGAAAAAGAGAGAAAAAATATCTTTGATAGCCGCATGAATTTGTAATAAACCACGAAGGAACTCGCCCAGTCAAGGCGAAAAGAATTTTGAATTCTCGCTATCATATTAAAAACTTGACTCTTTATTACAAAGAACGTGATGTAGCGTCGCCGAAAGACAACATGTTTCTGTCGGATATTCTCAATTGCTTCAGAGCACCACTTAGCGAGAACCAAGCTTTGGCTGTCTGTTACCAGAGCGCGAAGGAGTTGGTTGCCATTCGTAAAGAAAGCTTCGGTGCTTTAAGACGACAAAAGATCGACATTGAACTAACAACAATCGAAATTCGTAAAGATGGCAGCATTTTCTTCACCAGTATAAACGAATCTTCTTCGGTTGAAGAAGAGTCGGCGGTACTTTTTAATCTGGGCAGCGTGGTTTACGAGTGTCTAGATTTCGGTATGGAGGCGCTTGTGGAACGGCAACTCGACGAAGAACTGGAAAAACTTATTTTAGACATGACAAACTGCGACCAAGGAGACGAAGGTATTTCCCTCTCAGACGCTTATTTGTACGAGACAACGAGCAGCCCTCGTGGACGGATTCCGTCAAAAAAAGAACGAACCTCAGGAAAAGATCAAGAAATCATTAGAGGAGATATCACGTTGGAAGCTGTTTTGAGTCGCTGCGCTAACCACTTGCCAAGGGATATTTTGGACCCTGGAGAACATTTCCGCGCCGTTTGTCGAGCTCTTGTCAGCGAAGCCGTTGAACTTTCAACGTTTCTTCATCAGCTTTGTAATGGGCGTGCTCTTGTCGCTCAAACATGGGGCCGTGGTGTAGGACCTACAAATTGGGCGTTTTTACAGAAACTACAAGAGGCAGAATGGGCTCAGTTGTGGCTTCAAGTCATGAGAGAACTACGCCAAGGTGTCAGCTTACGACATGTTGATCAAACCAAGTTGCCTCCTGCTACATACGAGCTATCTCCGTACGAAATTCTTCTCAAGGACATTCGCTTCAAACGCTACACCCTGAATCACGTTGCCATCACCGCTCAAGTGAAGAAGGACGCTCATGATGTAATTCTGGAGTTTATTCGTTCACGACCACCGCTTACAAAGGCGAGCCTTCGTAAAGTGAAGCAGTGCCCGAAGAGAAGTCCAAGTCCTCGCGACAGGTTACTGAGTGAGATCCGATCACCACCGAAGTTAAAACCGACGCCGATGCCAGTCTTAAAGAGCGTTAGAGAGCTATACTTCGAGGAGAAGACCGGCATCTTGTTCAATGATTCCAATTTCACTCCTCCTAAGCGAAAGTGCCTTAAGCCAGCAAACAAGCTAACTGAACTTATCAACCGCTGGGATTCATCATCGACAGTAGAAATCGATATATCTCCGATCATTAGCCGAGCAGAGACCCCTCATGTTATCGCCTCTGACGCCGAAGATGAATACAATAACAACGAAACCGGTCCTCTCAGCCAATCAGATGACATCGATGGCAAAGGCAGAAGGTCGAGTAGCTCAAGTGATTCAAGCTTTCTGTCACTCGATGACGAGGACTGTATTAAAAACAGAAACTTCAACAGCTTTGAGATCATAAATAGCATTGAATGTGACCCAGTTTTTCCTCCATCACTTGACAATCTACGCGCTGTCACAATAACGTCCAAAATTTACATGACAATGAAGGAAGTGAAACATATGCGCCGCACTTTGGCTCTGTTGGAACTTGGTGCCCTAGACCCTGAACAAAAGCTCTACAAGGATCTGGCCAGTGGCAGGCTGTGCTTTTGTTGCCGTACCAGGAAATTTTCTTTATTTGGAAAGTGGTCACGTGTGTGTGAAATCTGCGAATGTAAGGTCTGTTATTCGTGTATTCATGCAGTGGATAGCGCTTCCAGTTATATTTTCCAGGAAGAGTTGAATGTGAATGAGCGAGATTCCGGCATCGCCGATATGTCTTGGCCATTTGTGGGTTACCTTAACCTAGGAGGAGAATCGGAAGAGGGTAAATCACACAGAATTTGTCTGGCTTGTAAACGATTTGTTAATATGCATTGTTAAATATGGTATGAATCAATGCTTGTGCAAAAATAATGTTTAGCTCGTTACCCCCAACGAGCCCGTTTAAGAAATAATGCTTAACCAATAGGTTTTCACAAACACTTTCAGAGGTAATAATAGTGCATCGCAACGTAGTTGTGAAATGAGAGTGCTGATAGCTTGCATTTGAATGGAAAATCACACTTTGAGAGGACACTGAACTCTATACTTGTAGATCTTGTAAATGTGAAATATAAAGCTAGAATGATTGACAAATCGCGCATCTGCTGTTCAGGAAATATATGTTCGTTAAATAAGATATGAATTGTTAAGCTTTCAATACGATCAGATAAGTATCATAAGAAAACTAGAGCTGACTTTTGTGAATGATGTAACAGACGATTAGAAGCTAGGTTTGCACTTGCTTACATTGTATAGGTGTTTGCTTGTGTTTGTGTATTAATTATAACCCTTCCACTCCACGACTAAATCATGGAGTCCTGTAAGTTGGTTCTAACTCTCCTGTCTGTGGATGAAATTCTCTGGTGTTACCCATTTCTTTCACCATCAACCAATATATCAAAACAAGATCATCCAGTCACAACTGTATTATGTAACGATGAAAATTTGCTGCATGGTTTATTGGGTTGCCATGGCAAGGTGGCTTGGATGAAGCCGGAACATTAGACGTGTTATTACATTATGTAATATAAAATACCACGATATTCTTAACATGTTAACAGTAAACTATAGCTAGGGTCAACATATAACGCCCCGGGGGGGGGGGGGGCGCAGCTGATCAGTTTATTTATGATCTTACTGTAACCCACCGCGGCAGCCAAATGATGATATGAATGATGTGTGCAAGGTATAGGTAGACCACACCACCTGAGAGATGCCCCCTGTCGGGAACCTACAATTTTCGAACAGTGGTGTGGGTTCTTTTACGCCCGGTTCGATTAACTTGGTAATTTATATTGTGTAGATATTTCAACTGTAAATTACATACATTTCTAGCACGAATTGTAAATAGTTCTACAAATCTAAGAACAACAAGAACGCTCTTAGTAGCGTTGCGTCTCGCTTGCATGGAGCCCACGGGGCTTGGAGATAAGTTAATTGTTGTCAAAGGCGCTGGTGCTGATAGGCTACTTTTTCGTTTTGAATACAAAACGAGTGTTATATGTTATAATGCTAATACTCAAAACGTAAAAATTGCAAGGAGAGACAGGCCGCACATCTTGGCTTCACACCGGTGCGAAACCTTTAAAAACCATTTACATATATATTTTACACTCAAAAAATTGAACGATAATTTTCATCAGTATAAATATATGTATAGCTTCTATGTAGCGGACCAAGATGCCACTCGGAACAGTTTTTGTTCAGTTCAGGAAAAATGTTTAAGTTTTGCAGAACCTTATACAATAGACAATAGACCTCAAATTTGTTGTTCTTTTTATAAGATATCAAAATCGCGTGAAAGAAGTTACCTTTTTCCATAGCTGCTTAGTATCTGCTTTTGATATCTCGGCTTACAGTAGATGTTTACGGGATCCCAGAGTACAATTTTTAGAGCTGTACACAGAACGGCATTTTATCACAGTATCACTGGGATAAAGCTTTTCATTTTCCAGGAAAATCTAACTTTCTCGTCAAAACATTCACTGACTCAGTCAGACTCGGAGTAGTTTACTTAAATTTAACGCTCAGTACAGCTAAAGGGGTTATGTTCTGTGAAATTTATCTACAGTACATTTACGGCCCACAATGACATCACCACGGTGCACGATTTATTTAAAATTTCAGATATTTCAAGTTTTTGTAACCGATCCTCGATCCTTTTCCAATAAACCTTTTGCTCATTAAGATTGTTCTTTTTTTCGACCACTGAAGTAATCACTTGTTCTAAAGTAATCAACGCTTTCAAGCAGTAGAATACGTGGACCGACCCGTTCCGGAAAAGCTCGATTTCTATTCTATGGACATGGATCGACACGAAGTGCTGCAAGTAGAGTGCGTGATAGTCAAGTATAAAGTTACCCTTATAAACACATCCGTGGCAGATACGTAACGTCAGATGAATAGTTGAAGCTGCTTCCAGTAGTAGGCGAAGGTTAAATCATTGATATCTCAAGTATTTATAAAGTGCAAAGCGACGTCACATCTTAACAAATGCGAAAATCTATCAATTAAATACTTTCAACAAAGTGAATCTATTTAACCGTAGAGTTACAGTAATTGCTACAATATTCTGAGAAACGTAAGGCCTCGATACACTACAAAACAGGATTTCCCCGCTATTATGTTTCCTCATCGAGGTATTTACTTCTTAACACGCGTGCATAATTACACCAAAATCAAGTGCCTCAAATCGGGGAAAATTGCATCATTGCCAAACAGCGACTAAGGTCATCAACTTACATGCGTCAATTCAGTCATCGCCGAATCGAATAAGCCGCATGCTCATCACGAGACTCATTTGCATACAATGAAAGTCGTCACAATTCTTGTCCCCAGTTCCCACGGTCTCCATTAGGAACGCCTGGGAGAATGGCCTCCTAATTGGTGCCCACCCCGGGAAGGGTACTTGGGTAAAGTTTTGCTGTGTATGTGCCGCTGGCCTCCCAGAGCCCCTGCACTATTATAGTCTATTCTGTGAACAATTATAGACCCCATCTTAGTCACTTTTGGAAAATTATGTAATTTTCGCGATCCCAACTTTGTCACTTTCTATTTTTATGAATTCACCCATTTTTTAAACATGTTAAACTGTATGAAGAACACTTTACTTTTCACCCACAGTACAAACATTCTGCTACATTTCCTAACCGTAAATATGAAGAACTGTCTTACACCAAAAAATCCGAAAATGTGAGACCCCATTCTAGTAATTCTATTGAAAATGCCGTGACCCCATTATAGTCAATCCAGTTGTGAAAATGCGACCCCATCCAGAGGCACATCCCGAGCCTCTTATAAGGAAGTATTCCCCCCTCGGGTTCCCACCGACAAAAAAAATAAAAAATAGAAACGCCGGCATTTTTATAGTCTCGCTCTGTTAAAGCAAGCTCTACTAACAACAACATGCTAAGCAAATTACTAGGGAACGCCGAGGAAACGCCTTCTGAAACAAATGTGTTTACAGAAGATGGATTTCTAAAAAGGTGGCAGCTCGTTCCATAATTTGGGGGCAGCCATGTAAAAAGATCGATCACCCAGCGTGTTTAAAGACTTGCACGTTGGGATGTTAAGAAGTATGCCATTGTATGATCTATTGTTATGTTCACACGGAACGGTTCGATGTTTTCGATCTTGATACGAAACTGACGAACTGGGTTGACTTTTAAACAATTATAGGACGAGGTTTTTGTGATATCAAGAATAATCAAGGTCGATCGACAGGTAACTGTTATCAGCCTCGGCCTTCTGCTCTGCTGAAAACACTTACTGAGATATTGATTATTGCGGATATTACTAAAACCGAATCTATTAATTGTTTTATTATACATTATTTTGAAGAAATAAAGGAAAAACACAGCATCGCATGGAACATTTCACATTGCTCTTGAAAATTACATGTATGCATTGCGCGCGTAAGCTACAGATTAGTCACTAATCTGTAAGCAGATAGCTAACTAATCTGCAATTTGCGACGCTGATTTCCATGGCAAAATTAATAACTTTTGTCAGAGGTTTTCGACCATCTGCCCATTTAGCGGTTATATGATTAGATTCAATGGGTCAAAAACACCTTGGACATCTTGTCACGGAAGTATACGGAACCTAGTATCACTTCAGTTTCGAGCACTGACGGCGGTGATTAAGGTTAAGCACTGAAAATAGTGATTAGGCCGGGTTAAGCACTAACCATAGTGATTAAGGCCTGAACAATGACTCGGAACAGTTAGCTTCCAGTTAGTGTCAGGATTGTTGCTATATAGCTTGACAAATCAAACATATTCTAGCAAAAAATGCTCAGTGGCGTAATGTTAGGGACGGAACATTATTATTATCATTTTGGGGGGGGGGGGGGGGGGTGGTGATCTAAATTTTGGGGGCACAAACACTTTTTTTTTTGTGTCGTCGTCTGTGCAAACTATGTTTTTCCAACAAAACTGAATTAAGGCTGGCAATACGGCAAAGGGTTTATTTATTTGAGGCAAATATTTCGGATCGCAAAATCAGCCTTCCTCACGGCCAGAACTACACATAACGCCTCCTAATATTTGGAATTTAAATTTTATATAAGAGGTTAATGATTAACTAAAAATAAGAACAATAGAAAGCATGATAGATAGCGTAAATAATTAAGGTACAGTTCACGTTCGTCCTTGCGTGAAACAGTTTTGCCTCTATTATGAGGTAAGCTTCTCTTGTTTTACGTCGTGACATACTATAAAGTGTAAGTCGAAGTTCAAGTGGAATAAGTTTTATGTCAGATCATCATCATTCTGCAAACACTTTATTTTTTGCCTCGACAGTGACCTCCGTCGGTTATTAATGGGTAACTGCACCTTTCTAGTACGAGTGTTGTTGGAAGTTACAATTAACAAAACAATATATTCACCCCGTTGATGAATGTTTTTTAAAAAACATGAACCGCTACAGCACTTTAAACGGAGAATGAAGCCAAAAAGTTGTTAACTCATCGCTTGCTCCTCCTTTGGACAGTGTTTTTGATAACTCAGGGGTACAGCGCGAGAGGCCCATTTATGATTTACTACTTCCTACACTTTTTGGCCAAGTGGAACCATTCATGATGAACTGTGCGATCTTGTATCATTAACCTCAGCGAAAGGGGACTTGGGCAAACCTGAAGCCCCCCAATAGTCACGACGGCTCATTTGGAGCCCGTACGCGTAATAACGGAAAAGTGTTTCCATGGCAACGAGCGAAGGAGGACCTGAACAGACATCAGCAGTCATTCAAGCCAGAGTGTGTTGAAGCGAAAGTACAAAGCATTGATGCATCTCTATCGCCATGATCAAATGCCTTCTCTGCTCTTTTTTCCCCGTTCCCTCTTTTGAATTTTTGATATCACTATATAATTCACGAAAACAAAAAAATATTATTTATTATCCTTACTATTACAACCTGTTGGCTATTATTATCTAAGAGGATTAAAAGCCTCTGTTTGGTTAATGACTGCTCTTTAGTTCATTTTCCATAGTCCCTGGTAAAATAAATCGCAAATTGTTTACATTATTATTCCTATTTTCTAGATATATTTTAGGAAGTTCAGTTTTACCGTGCCATTTTTTTTCCTTGCTTTCATATGGTTCACAAGGAATGCACGGAGAGGCTTGTTCTTTCTGGAAGGTAAATATAAAACCTGCTTAGTCATCAGGCGCTGCTCTTTAACCTCTGTTCGAGGCCAACAAATATTGAAAGTATTAACGTTTGTCATGTCGGATAAAAACGTTATAAATGTGCAATGCCAAGATCTGTTTAGTTGTTAGGCCAAGTAACAACTAATGCCTTTATTTTTGTGTTATCGTATAGTTTCTTTCCTTCAAAATCGTCAGTCTTATCACGACCTAACATTTTTTGGGTAGGCGGACATGTCCCATGTACCGTGGTGATATCGGTAATAATGATGCTGACCAAGTGGCCGCGGAAAACACGCCACAGCAGAGTGACAGTAATGGTGACCTGGCGACTGCAGAAAATACGCCCCAGGAGACTGACAGTAATGATGACCTGGCGACTGCGCAAAATACGCCACAGCAGACTGTTCCCTCTAAAACGTCTTACGTTAACTGGGGTCTATGTGTTAGATTGTGGACAAGCACAAAGAGCTGTTTGTCAAGGAAATTCGAGCGTCAGTCCGTCGATACAACATCAGAAGACAGTGAAACATCATCGGAAATTGACGCCTTTTAAATGATAGTGAATCCTGGGTAATCGAGAGCGTCTTTAGCAAAAGGAACCATCAACGATAGTGTTGATTGTACAGTCAATTATACTGTTGATTAGGTCCATGTGCAACAGCGGTGAACTCTGTAACTTGAGCATTTGTTTAACATACGAATCTCAAACAAAAACGTTTTGTATCCGTAGGCCACTTAGAAAATCCAAACTGTTCTTTTACGCACTGGTTTTGGCCTGCTTTTAGCCAATTTTTAGCCTTTTGACTCGAACTTTAGAAATTTTATCTTTGTATTCTTCGAACAGTTATCAGTTACAGAATAAGTCGTTGGCTGCCCCTGATTTCCGCCTTAGAAAGGGTTCCTAGAAATTCGAATTCAAGCAAAGTCGAAAAGTCCATTTTCCAAGGCTGGTCCATTCTGAAATTCTATTCACTGAGCAACTGGCTATACGTAGCCCTTAGTACCAAAATCGAAGAGAAATGGACATTTCTACCTCTCTGTAACGAATTTTTTATTGTAAATACCTCATTTACCTCTTCAGCCAGGGCTTTTTAGGGATCGACTTGTTAGGGGTAGTTTGACAGACTGCTTATGGTACAGTTTAAAACAAGTAAAGAAATGATCGGTAATGACGCCTCCTAATGTGTGCGCGAATTTGAGATAGACCACCATGGTCACCAGGTTCTGTCAACAAGCCTCATTGTTTGGTTAAAGGCTTTAACCTCGCCGTCCCATATCCTTGGATAATCAGGTCACGTGTAGGAGCTGAATCTATATCTCAGCAGGCGTGTTTACAGCCATATTTGGTGCGTGATGTTGGCTGGCTTGCAAGACAACTCACAAACAAAGCTCCCTGCATGCCGCGTCAATACTCACCCTGCTCAGTCTGCAATAACGCATTTTAGTGAGGACTAGTGTTAATAAACCTTTGGTCTTAAACTAAAAATTACGTCAATCATGTTTGCTCTTATACAGCAACCAGTGTACTGAGCGCACTGAGTTAGCTAAAACATAAAGAAATAACTAATTGTGTTGTAATGTATAAACGCGCAAAGGGTACCCTACGTTGAAACTCTTATTCCAAAGACTGATATCGACAAACCAGCCTTAATCTTCCGAGTGATCTTCCTGTCCAGTTTGAAACAAGACTACAGTACAGCACAGTACACTACAGTACAGTACAGTTAAAATCTTCTATACGGTAAACCTGTTACCTCGGAGTTGCACTGGCGACTACACGGTCGACCAGTGCAGCGAAACCAGTCTTAGCTTGTGTAGACCTCTTTGCGTGCTCAATGCAGACATTTTAGCGATATTTTTCTAAGGGTCCCATATGGACGCCTAGACTTCGCAAACAGCATCTTCTTTGTCAGCGTGGTGTTTGGACAACGGCAAAAATGACCAATATATTTAAAATATATTTTAAATATTGGCTCTTGATCACATCTCTGAGACTTTTGTTTTTGTTATGTGTAGAATGTCTGTGTTGGTGTATCAGAGTCTGAATTCTGTATTCTCTGTGTCTTTAGGGGTTGGGAGTCTGACAGTTTCAAAGTCGCCACCATAACACAAACACCTTAAATGAACCAGGGTACTGAGCGGATTGAGTTAGCTAAAGCATAAAGAAATAACTAATTAATCTACCTCTCGGTGGTCTGGTTGATGGTTCGGTCAGGTTTTTTGAGAATGGGACACCCAAGCGCTATCTCAGTACCATAACTACAACAATTGCTTCCCTCTCTCCTCCTAGGAGGCTCCCGCGGGGTATCCCCTAAAAAATAATCGAAAAAATAGCAAGCGCATTGGGGACGATGACACAGAGAAACCTCTACAGAGGAGAGAGTGAAATTCCCATAACAGGCAAGGTCGGCAAGGAATTGAATCAGCAGGTGTAAAAGTCATCAGTGTATTTCATACCTTTGTCATACTTCTATAATTTCTTAAGGAGCTCAAAATCTTTGTGCATCCGCGTTCTTAGAGTATTTCTCATTCACAGCAATTTAATTTTCAGTAACCTCAAATTACTCACTTAAGATCATTTCAAGCTTTGTAGCGCCAAAAGCCAAGTGTTTATCGAGATGTAATCAGTTCCAATTTTTAGACTTCATAAGTAAGGCTTAAGGCCAAACTCTTCCTAAAAAACGATCATTGTCAGTAACACTAGAAACATAGATACCTAATTATTTTTAAATATCTGCACGCGATTATTACTATAATCAGTAACGAACAGTCTGCCATCAGATGCTACAACAGCGTCTTGAGGTTTGTCAAACTGTCCCAACTCTCTGCCTCTGGAACCTATTGTGAATGCTTTTCCGTCCGTGGTAAAAACGTGAAGCCGGTGATTTCCGCTATCGCAGACAACAAGATTTTCTTGGCTATCTATAGCCATTCCTCTTGGATCTCTTAACTGTCCTTCACCGGAGCCTTTTTCGCCAACCCTGTACAAGAAGCCGCCGTCATTCTTGAATACTTCCACACAATGCGTATCGAATGTGACGAAGTACTTGCCATTGTGATGAATGATGTAATACGGTTTGGCTGAAAAGCTACTGCTGAATTCTTTGATCAGCTTTCCTTGTTGTGAGAATTCTTTTATGGATGCACTCCCCCAATCACACACAGCAATTTTGCCCTCTGCTGTGACGCAAACTCCCCACGGACAATCCAGTACTTTGCTTCCAAACGTCTTTAGGGTCACGCCAGATCGATCTATGACATTTACCATCTGATTGTCGCTGTCGGAAACCACAATGTTACCCTCGGAATCAAAATCGACTCCAACTGGATTTGTCATATCGTAGCTACCTTCCAACTGAGTAACAAACTTTGCGTGTCGGTTGAAAACAAGAATACGACGATTCCATGAGTCGGCTACAACAACCTCCCCAGAGGGACTCGCTGCAATCCCACATGGCCGTTTGAGCTGTAGACTGTTTTGATTGGAGGTAAGGCCAAATGATATCAGGGGTTTGTATTCTTGAGGTCTAGCGGCGTTTTCCAAATTTATCCGACTAGCTTTCAGATACTCCGCTCTTGTAGTAACGTGAACTGTAAAGGGATTTGCTTTAATTGGCTCGCCACGAACCCTGGCGTCAATCTGGTAAACGCCAGTCTTTAACGGTGTGTAACTCACCACGTAACTACCGTCTTTCTTGTCCTCGATTCTTGTGGGAATCGCCGTGCCTTGTTTTGATTGGATGCGCACTGTAACGCGATCGTTTTCAGAATAACTCGGTTTGCAATCGGAGTCTTTCGTGTAAATTGTAAACTCGATTCTTTCTCCGGTACCAGTGAGATGCTGAGTCATGTGCTCGCCCTCAGCTGTACAATTCCCAGGGTCGGTGTGGCTAACGAAAATTCGCCCGAGCTCAGATTCCTTAAGAGTCCTCAGAACATTCCGATCAGGAATGTAGTCCACGTTAATGCTCCTTTGAGACTGTGATAATGTATTCGTTTTCATTGTAATAAGCTGCTGAAAGCGTCTCTTAACAGGCCGCTCCATGTCCAATATTTCTCCCCCAATGTCCCTGTCCAGAACGTCTTTAGCATACTCATGAGCCCTCTGCATTTGACTTAACTGCAGCTCCAGCTCTTTACGATGCTTTATTATGGAAACTTGCTGATCTCTGTAAATACCCTCCAATTCAGTAAGAGTAGAGTCACAGTGCTTTCTTAGAAAACCAATGAGTTCTTCAATCTTCCTCTGTACTTCCTGCCTCGCTGTGATCACTCGCCGCTCCACAGTCTTGTAGCTTTGGTCTACGCGCCTGATATCTTCGCGGCAAGATAACATTTTATCTTGCAAATCATCCATGGCATGACATATACGCTTCTTGCTTTCTCTGCTCGCTTGGCTGATCATTACCACATTATGACCCCTGTGCGAAGACGCGGAGCATTTGTCGCAAACCTGTTTCTCACAGTCCTTGCAAAACTGATCCAATGCTTCCATCTTGTGTCCTTCTTGGGTGCACGAGAGAGGAGCTTGTATCAACGACGAAAGATCTTTAGCCGAGAAATCCTTTAGCTCAATAATGCGGTGAAGTTTCATCACTTTAATTCGCTCGTGTACTTCAACACAACTTACACACACGAAGCATTTACAATCGGAGCAATAAGAAATAGCGGCTGATTTTCGATCACAGCTTCCACACGCCAGCTCAGGATTGTTATTTCGTATCTTTAGCATTTCTTGCAGTCGAATCAGGTACATCGGCGAAGGAAGGTTTTCAATATTTACACCGTCAGGCAACTCAATTGGGGCTTTACATAACGGGCACCTTGTTGTTTCTCCTCCTAGATTTTCCATTTCTAATCGACGAAGGCAGCCGCTGCAATAACTGTGGAGACATGGTAGGGTCTTGGGATTGTTTAAATACCCCTTACAATAGTAGCAAGTAAATTTGCCTTTAAGGTTCACGATAAATTCGGTTAGTGTCACCGTCGAGGCCATTATTATGCCGTTTTGCATATGTAAATGTTATTTTACAATTCAAGCGTTTACCTTGAGGTCACCAATACTAATTTAAATGGAGTTCTTAGCAATTTTGCATATTAAAGATACGGAATAAGTGGTCTATTTTCTCGACTTTCTGTCACCAGTTTCAAGTTTTGGCTGGTTTGATAAAAAGAGAGCAGATAAGTGTTATTAGTAAAGATGCTAGTTTTATTCACTTCACTTAATTTATTAGTTTAATTGAAAACGAGAAAGTTCCAAACCTCTGAGCATTTTTCTCACGCTATTTCTTAACTTAGTAACGGGCTATTAAAGCAAATATTTACCACTCGAATGTCCGCTCGACTGCCTCAGTAATCAGCCAAACTTTCTCTAAAAATTGTCTTAAAATTAATTTTAAAATTTATCCACCAAAAATCAACCGTTTCTTTTACAGACACTTCCAGACTGTTTCAGGTGAAAATTAAATTTCTAATAGCAGACAAAATCTTAGCCTGACGAAAATTTATGAAAAGAAGTTGAACAGGAATGTAAATGGAAATTTAATAATCTCTTTTTTTGATTCAAAAGAAAGCTGCTATCTTTTAAAGTGTTTGATATATTATAATAGGAAACAAGGAAAAATACTCTGCAGCACAAGAATAAACATGTGGCTAAGACTTTCAGCTAAGAGGGTTTAAAACACCTGCAACTAACGAGAACGTCACTAGTTCTGTTCTAAGGAAGAAGACTATATTGCTGCAAGTGTAGTTCCATAATAGTATCTACAGAAAAAACGACACTCTCTACATCAGTTGGCATTCCGTACATTTAAATGTAAATAATATAGTATTAACAGGTCCTATGCAAATTTTGCTTAATATTGTCTTGCTATTAGGCTGATTAATTTTCATTTAAAACTAATCCTAGACAAAACAAACTTCGCTGCCTTTCTATGTCTAATTGCTGATGTTGACGGTATAAATTTCGTACACGCGATGTTTAGAAGAAAAGAATCAGTCCTGGCTTAGCTTTAGATCAAAATAAGCCGATCTTGCTAAATAGATTGCTCATTAAATAAAGAGTTATACTTAAAAATCACTATAAGGTAAGGGAAGTTGGATAATGCAAAGAGTTCTTGTCTGGACATGGACTTAGAGTTTTTTTTTTAATTTTGTAGCAAATGCAAACGTCAACTACAACTTAAACAGAGCGAAAAAACGATATATCGATAGTAGGCAACAAAATGTCCCTTAAACTCGCGTCTTGCCAGTCATCCATGTAATAGATCCTTTTATCGATACGAGGACATGTCGAATAAATGATGGGATGCCTGAGGCAACAGTGTATTTATTGTCTCAAACGAGATCCGTTTTGTCTCAATACAAAGATGATCTTTTATCAGATAGGCAATTTTTGTGTGATATTTGAAGATACACGCGATGACTGTCAGTTTCCCGAAAAAAATAGTCATATTCATAGATCACAGCCCAAACATTTTCTGTAGCTATTAAATCATATGGAAAAAATATGTGAATGGGCCTTTGCAGCTAAACACCTTACTGGGAAGCAAACGACGCAGTAGAATCTTGCAAGAAAGGAAATTAGGGCTGCAAAAGGCCAATTGTCAACAAAAAAAAAAGCGTTTTATGGAAATACACATAGCCTTACCCACCCAACCTTCATCGTAATATTATTTAATTCAATCGCCGCAGTAGGTACAAAATGTGTCATAAGCACTGTACTAGTGAAAGTCCTAAGGTTCGACAGTGCTACAAGGCAGTAACCCTATACTCTTTCCGGAAGAGTAGTAAAGAAGACTGGACCAATGAAATATTATCCCGAAAACCTACGATAAAACTGCACAAAATCACGTGACTCAGTTGTTCCCCAATGAGTGTTCAGCGCATTGGACTTGCACACCGTGGGCTCTGATAACTTTTTGGATTTCTTTCAAAGATTTACATTTCGGTCTGAGCGCGTTCAAACCCTCGGCTACGATAGCAGTTACCTCCTGTCAGTTAACACTTTGACTCATTAAAAGCACTGTTTTTAAGCTGTGTTTCTGTGTGATTCCTGACAGACTTGGCTGTTCTGGATTCGCGATCAAGGCAATTGATAAATAATGGTAATTGAACTGGATGGAGTGCAATGTTTGTCTGAAATCATACGCGTAGCACACGTGATTTTAGAATCAGACGAGCGCGCAGCGCGTGCTCGACTTGAAATCATAATAAAAAATTATGATTCTAGGCCAAAATTGCGCGACATGACTTTATTACAGCCATTTTGAAATCACAGAATTCAGTCAGTACCAATATATATTTTACCCAGGAGCCAGTTTGTTGAAAAGCGGAAACAAAAAGGCTTAAAATCTCATTTCTAACCAGGAACAGAAATGATGCAATATAGAGCGAAAATGGTGTAATTTAAAACAGAAATGACGTGATTTGGAACATGAATGACGCGATTTGAAACAGAGGTGATTTAGATTAAAATGAAAATGGTTATGAAACCCGTTAGACTTCTTTGTTTATGTTTTCGTTCACTTTTTGAAGTTACTGACCAATAGAAACATCGCATTAATTTATTTAGTCACAATTTGTGAATAAAAAAACAAAGAGTTGTACACGGTCAGGGAGCTTCCAACATAACCCACAGCCCCGTTGTTTTCAACTTTGTTATTTGCCGGCTTTCATAACCAGTCTCCTAGAGCAAACAATAGTGTGACTCGTGAATAAATCACACTGCTGAGAGCCAATCCGATTGCAGGAATCACCAGTGATTTCATGGTGGACATAATATATGGAGAAAGTCTACGTATTTCTGTTCCCATAATGTACAATATATATATACCCACTTGACATAGTTACTCAGCTTCTTGATATAAACCGTATATAGTAGTCTGGCCGGGAGGGGGGAGGGGTGGGGAGGGTGCCTGCTCCCATGTATGGGTTATATAGGTATGACCGGCCCCTGTATTAAGGCCACTGTGAAAGGTATGGTTTCCAAGCATGTGCAATTTTGTCTGTAATCGAGTATAGAAATATGAGAGTTTGGTTCTTGTATATTGGGTATCATTTGGCGGGAAACTTATCAATTTTATAGGGATTTTGGGAGCGTAGTCCAGTATAGAGTAGCAACCAGGTTTGGTATAATCTAACATCCCCACCCAACAATTCCTACAAAACTCCCCAGGGCTCTACATTCTATTTAAATACGGATATGGTTGTCTTCTATTACCTTTTTTGACCAAAACTACTGTACCCTTTAAAGTACGGACTTTTAAAGGGCGGCAATTATTCCAGTCTTCGTTAAACTGAAATGGCGGAAACGATGGGTTTTTATTCTAAAACAATGTTCTTTGTAAATATTAAGTCATTTGCATAATCGCATTGGAATCGCTTTCGCGTCGTATTGCAATTTCGATTTAAACCATTTCAAATGCAGGACTATTTATTTTTCTCGTTTGCGCGCTTACATTGCAAAAGACATCAAAACTACTAATTTTCAGTTAAGAGTATATCGAGTACAAGCCATAAGCCCATATGAACAGGTGAGTTTTAAAACTTCAAAATCAGCATACATTCATTGTATAGTTTTGCCAGTTTTTGATGCCCGATCTCGGCTCCACCCGTCCTCTCCTGAAACTACATGCTGTCAGAAATCGTATTGAGACTGGTGAAATTAGTTGAAATAAAAATGGACTGCATAATAACACGCTTCTTGGACAAAAAAAAATCATGTAACTTAGTTCAATTCAGTGTTATGACGTTTTCTGTAGCTTTCAGTAGTATTCTTGATGTTACTTGCACAGTGTTTATTTATCCTTTCTGGTGGTAATTATTATATCTGACACTGGGATGTCGGAAGAAGAAAAGACGGGACGACAGAAATTAATTAAAAACGCACTTAAGAGTCATCAAGGAATTCGGGAGCTGAGCCAGAAACCAGCTTCTTACGTTTTCAAAATCAGTTTTGTTCAAAGGGGCCGGACTGAGGTCTAGCACCCACCCTCCAAAAAAATGTCACATTAATGACGGATGGAGAAAGCAACGAGTGTTGAAATGATAAAAGGGTTTGAACGCTTTGGAATAAAAAAGTTCCATCCATAACTGCAACACTAGTAATGTTGCGGAAACTCGTCACCAGCAAAATACCCATTCGGCAAATTCGTTTATCAATGTCAAATAATGTTAAAATCAATATATTAGCTCTGAAAAGACGACTATTTTTTTAGCGAGGTGTTAAAAATTCGTAGAGGATATACAAATTTAAAGAATCTAATAAACCATTTTACGCGGGGTTTAGGAAAATCTCGTCGTAATTTCCGGTTTTCAGGCGCGGTTAAGGATATTCGTAAAAATTTGCAGAAAACACCGGTTAAACATGCGACTTGCGTGATCCTGAAGCAGCCTTTATCGCTTGCCGTCCGTTTTAATTTGTGGTGGTGATTCTTGATTTCATTCTTAAGCAAACGAATCTTGCCTAAAGAAAAGATGGGTTATAGAGGAGGATATAGCAAAGAGGCAAATAATCATAAAATAAAATGCTCGATTAATTTCCCACTGCATCTCAGAGTCTTGTTGCTAATTACCAAATTCAAATGCCACTTAGTCAGCTCCTCAAAAAAGAGTCAGCTTCGATTTTCATTATCTTTGTCTTATAAGGGTAATTAATTTTTTTTCTTGAGACCCATTTGTAATATAAAGAGACTAATCAAGGAACTTTTTTTAAAATGTGTTATATTTTTATGACGTTAATAAACTAAAAATACCACCAAAAGAAAAGGCGTTCAAAACTCTTTACTGTTACTTTCTTTTTCGCAAAATTTTGGTTTCATTATAGTTCAAAAGGATTACATTCGCGTTTAATACGCAAGTCATAAATAAATTAGTTATTTCAAGTCACGGTTTACAGAAGACTACCATAGATAATTGGTCTGTGCTAAATTTTGTAACTCTACTTGAGTTTGCTTCTTCGGCCTGAAATTCCAAATGTTTAGTTTGTGAACAATACGAATTTGACAGATGACAATAGGACGAAAACGGCAGGTAGAAGTAATCATATAGTCTTATGACACACAGCCTAAAAGCGTCAGTGTCAGACGAAAATTGAACTAGGTTTTGAATCCATCGATAAACAGAAAAGGTCTCACGAAAAGTGAAGGAACAAAGTTGAACGCATCTTAGAAGTAGCGTAAGAGAAACGTGTGACTTGCCCAAACTTCGATATTTTAACAATGGAAAATCAGTCGCCAGAGACGTACGCCAAACTGACGATTTTCACTGGAATTTTTGCTGTGGGATTTACGGGTAACCTGCTGACCATCATCGTAATTTATCGAAAGGGACAGACTAGATCTCCTTATCAACTGCTTGTTCTAAACTTGGCTTCCTCAGATTTACTTTTCATCCTTTCTGCACCACCGACTGCATCGTACGAGATGTTTGCAGTGATTGGCAAGTCCCAGTTTTATTGTCGAGTTGTAATGCCTATGGTGACTATGTTTTATTTTCTGAGCATATTCACTATCACTTCAATGGCGATTCAACGCTGTCGTTCCATCGTATTACCTTACCGACCAAATTTGAGTAAGAGAATGATGTATGCTTGGATTGCAGCAATTTGGTTTCTTTCATTTATCATTATACTACCACTGGCCATCGTCACTGAGTTGAACGAGAAAGGCCAGTGTGAAGAGAACTGGCCAAGCTTTAGTCATAGACAAGCTTACACGATGGCACTTTTTCTACTCCAATATTTGATTCCGCTTATTATAATCGCCACTATCTACGTGAAAATCGCAAGGCGCCTTTTGAGCGCCGAAGTCTCATTAAGTCGTGCGCGCAACGCCAGTTTTACAACAGAAGAACAAAAGGCTGCAGAAGCGAGAAGAATCAAGACCAGAAACCAAGCTATCAGAACTTTAGCTGTCGTTGTTATCGTATTCGCAATTTGTCTCTTTCCAGGTCAAATCTCGTGGCTGTTGATGGATTTTGGTGGCGGTGGAAAAGCTTTAGAAAAAGCAATAGCAAGTCTCCTAGCTTTTTCTGACGTTCTGGATATGCTACATGCATGTGTTAATCCTGTTATCTACTGCTTGCTAAACGAACGTTACCGCAAAGAATATATTAATTGTTTGGTTTATTTATTTCCGTGTAATCGTGAAAATAATTAGAGAGCGAAAAACCTTCACTCGGCAGAAGGAATAAAAAGTATTCGAGTAACATAACAAAAATCAAGGAGAGATTAAAAGAGAGCAAATTTTAAAACACTGCTTTATCGTCTGTTATTATTTTATTTTATTTTTTTCCACATGCGATTCCAAAAAACTTAATTTTTTCGTTAAATCTGTATTTTTTAGGCCACTTTTGATTATTTCCTCGAAGGTATAAATTAGTGATCCCTGTTAAAAAAAAAAGGTCTCCACTATTTTTCCCACAGTAAAACATCCGCCGATATTTTGTAAAATGAATTCTCTCTTGTTTTCATTTTTTTACCCACGCCCAATAGACAGTAAAAAGACAAACAGATTGTATTCATACTGAATGATATTAGTGACTGTAGAAACCATTTTCCATTAGTCTGTACAATATCGATCACTTTGTAAGGACTGAAAAATAAATACTAATTGACATTGATCACTAGGGCGAGTATGACGAGATAAAATATAATATGTTTTAGTCTTCTCTGACATTTAGGTTTTAGTTGAGTTAACAATGGTCACGGTTTTAAGGTGAGTGTACACATTTGGGAGACTCCTGCCAAAATTTAGCAAACAGTCTGACTTAAAGACACCCAGGATCTTAACAATACATTTAGGAAAATGGTACACTTTCAATCTTTTTACTGATTTAATTCTTTTTTTTTTTCTATCTTGGCATGAGTGAGAATCCGGCACTATGTAAACAAGCTTGACGCCTTCATTTCCTATTTCTTTCAGAAAACTTTGTTAAGGCCGGTCCGGGGATTTCGCTTTACGTGTTTATGCCGTAACGAAGAGCAAATGCGACAAATATGTACACATGCAGATGGGAACATTTCCTTTTTCTGGTGTACGATTCCATGACAAATGTTTAATTTCAAATGTCCTTCTCCTCAAGGTTCACTTTCAACTTTTCAGTATGTTAGTGCTCCGTTCACTGATGATTTAAAATTATAAAAGTACGTCTTAAACAATTGAGCTAGTTTTAAACGTGTGCAACAAAAAATCAGCCCAAACTTTACCCATACTGTTATCAGTGGTCCTTAACTTCTCTTGTGTTTCAAAAAGTGGCCTTTGAGCTTCAATTAGGCTCGGTAAATTAGATAGGTAGAACTACAACTTACCGTTCTTTTGCTAGAACGCTTGACTGCAGCGGCGGGAAGGCGCAGGTTCGATCCCAGGGCCTTCAGAGTCGCCAGACTAACACTCCCGGCATATGTAGGCAATATAGGTGACTTGTGCTTAAAGGCAACTTTTTGTTAAAAAAATTTCTTTTGCTAAAAATGATTATGATTTGAATGAAAAGAAGGCTTCAGTGATCCACTAAAACAAGATTTCCGAACCAAACTCAAGCCTTTCCCGACTCTACAACTCTTCTCTACCGCGCACGACGAAGGGATCTAGTGACCAGAAATGTATTCATCCCTACTTTGCTTTTGCGAGTGTATTGCATATTTAGGTAAATTTCATAAATTGAATAAGCGCCGCATCTTACCAACAACAGTGCAGTACTCGTATATTTTCATTGTTTTTTAGCACTTGTTTAGATATGACCGATGAAAAGGGGAAAATTAAAAGACCTTACAACTATATTTTGCCAGGTTATGAGCTCCCGTTTTTGTTACATTTCTTCTGCTGTTCTATCGTTTGTTTTAACGAACAATGGAAAAAATGTGTATGGTAAAAAAAGTCTATTTTTTATGTTTTAGGTTGTCGAAGAAGCATTTTTAATATTTTAATTTTCATCTTAACCCAAGGCCTCTGAGTAATCCCTATAGTATTTTTGTCTTTGCTTAGACGTTTGTTGAAATAATGAAAAGAAGATAGTCTGTCTTTCCCCACTGCTTGTACCACAGCTGTTTCGGATAACACGTCTTTGGATTTTGGGTTTTTCTGCGACGTCAATCAAAATCTGAAGGCTCGGCGCTTTCTCAGCGGACCCTTAGGAAACAGAAGTTTACTTCAAAGGATTCAAAAGGTCATGGTTTGCGATTTGTGATTGGTGGATTTCGATACTTGTTGCATGTTTCGGTGTTTCAAAGTTTGTTGCTTTGTAACTTCATAGTTCGCCTGTTTTCACGTTTTAGCTCTCAAGTTTTTTTAGCTTCTTTCTGAAACATGGCAATTTTAGATTCCCAAGGTGAAATTGTTCCTATAGACCCTCCAAATCCAGAAAAATCACAGATATTGGAGGGTACAAATGAATCGGTACGTTCCCGCCAACATTTAATTTTGCATCTTCTGCTCGTTATTGCAGCCCTTATTTGACAAGCAAGGATTGGATGCCATGGTAACGGTTTGATTGACGTCGAAGAAAACCGGAAATCCTGACACGTTTTTGACAACGCAGGTTGCGTGTTGTGCGAAACCGGAGCTGTAAATTTGCAGCTTTCCTTTTTTGGAATCAGTGTGGAACGCAAATTGTCTTTCGCTTTTTCAATACTCGCTCGGGCGAAAAAATTTGACGAACAGAAACTCCCTCGGAATGAAACTCAAACTAAAAACTAAATCTAACACGCTGTCGTGTATGCTACTACTTCAAGGAGTTCAGTCAACCAATTACAAAATGGACTCAGAGCGGTGCAATTACCCCATTTCGCGCTGAAAAGGGTTCAAAATTCAGTACAATTTATAAAGGCAATAACGCCACTTTTATTTTATTAACCCAGAATTGGATCTTTATTGACCTTTTCTAACTTATACAACACTACATTCACTGCTGAACGATTAGCAGTGTGTTAGCTGTACTGCCAAGAGATAGCTGTTGTCAGCCGTTCTAGTTTCTTTTTAGAAGTCTAGGGATGCTTGGAAACATTTGTGTCGGTCTTGAAGTTATTATCAGCTGTGTTTGGGCCGCTGATTGGTTGGAAGACCAGTCCATCTTCAAATTTATTGAACCTTGAAAGGATTTCTAAACCTAATTTTCTTGTGTGGACAGGACTCTGCAGACACTTTCGTCCCATTCCTTAAGAGGCTGTACTATAACGCAGCAACAATATGTTTTTCTGTTCTTGTACAGTGTAATTGATGAAAACATTTGATAAAAAAGAGATCTAAAGATTTTTACCCTTTACTAGCACTTAGAAAGTAGATGAAAAGTTGCAAAACGATCTTAATTTTTTACGAGGACAATTAAAACATTTTTTTTGATTTAAGGTTTCGCATACCTGGTGAGCTCTTTAATCCTATTACGCCAGTATAAAGAGCTCAATGGTTTCCTTTCTGCCAGCAACAAGTTCTTCCACACAGAATACTTAAAAAGTAGTGTCCATTTCTTCTGTGTAACTGAATCAGAGTGGCTTTATCAATAATTTTTCTCCATCTTTCTCCTACTATTCGAAGAGTTTCTGGTCTGAATTTAAATTGTCTCGCTACCGACTGAATGATGTACCAATAACTTAGAAAGGTTATTATGGCGGGAACATAGGAACCCACAATTGACCGGCATGCTCCCAACGTCAGTGGCTTCAAAGCTCAGTTGGTAGAGCATCGCACCGGTAATTGCGAGGTCACTGGTTCAAACCCCGTTGAAATCCTGAATTTTTTTCAGGCTTCTTTACGCAATTGCATAAATTGCGTTCACTGCGACGATCATTTCTTCATTTTCAAAAGAAAGCTAATAAGCAATATTACCCTTTTTAAGTGATGACGAGATTCAAGTTCCTCTTCATCTTCAAAAAACACGCCCTCCGATTCGTCCTCTACGAATGATTCAACGACGAAAACGACCACCAAGCAAACGCCTAAAAAGAATACAAACTTCATGTTGCTTACAGTGCAACGAATCAGAGAGTGATTTTTAAGACCAAGTTAACTTAAATTATAGTGTCGATCATTGTTTAGTTTGAGATTATCTTGAACATAATAATAAACTTTAATCACGAGGGATGGGGAGAACTCTTATCGTGTTATTTTTATAAGTCCACATTCATTTTTGAATAAAGGAAAACTTTGAAGGGACGTTCTGAGAAACCATAAGTTGGATTAATTCCAAATTTCCCTCTTCATCTTTATAGCGTTCATCATCAAGAAATTTAGTTTTTGATATTTCAGAGCAAAACATTTTATCAGCTGATTACCGGACCGCAAACAATTTTTGTACCTACGTGATGTAGCCTTTTTAAGTGGGAAATAACATCTGTACCAGCTGGTGCCGGTAACTTTGCTCTTTTTATTGCTTACCGTGTCAAATTCAATGATCCTTTTAAGGTTTTTAATGTCTTCCTCTAATGGCCCCCTTTTCATTTAACCTTTAATTTGACGCAGTCAAATAAGAAGAGGAGGAAAATAAGACAAGAACAAACGAACGCGTCAACAGGCTTAAAAAAAAATCGACTAAGACGTCACTCTGTGTTTGGTCAGCCTCTTAATTCTAACTAGAGGTAACGTACTTATGGCTGATAGCCTGTTCCTTCGGAGGGCCGGGTTATCAAGTGTTTTGATCCAATATCCGATGCTATAGCATAGCAGCCATTTCATTCAATCTTGAGGTGAATGAGGCATCATTGGAGGTATAAATTTTGCCAAAGGACCTTACGTGCAAACGACGTCTCAAGTCTTGAGTCAATTTTACCGAAACTGTTGATTAACAAGCTTATAGATCGTTAAGTAAGCGACGTTCCTGTAATTATTTGAGAACATTTTAAAATTAGCTTGATGTTCACGTTAATGCGGCGTTTCCATAGTAACCGATCTTTGACAGCCAAATTTAGCAAAATGTTTCAGTTTCAATTTCTGATTTTACTATTACTTTATACTTGGCTTGGCGTTAGTTTTATCACTTTGGTGTGTACAGTTCTAAGAAAAGGTGATAAAATGACAAAATTAAAACCGTTGAGTTGAATTTACCACAACAGGTTCATTTCTCTGTAAATTTTATTACTTAGGCTTTTTTTTCGCTTTTAAAACATTCTCTTCTGTACAAATCAAGTTACCTCCATTTATAAGGCTATTAAAAAATGAGCAAATTTGGAAGTGAGTCGGAATTGGGGAAATGGCAAAAAATTTTTACACTTGCTAATGCCTCGGAACTGTTGCTTGAAAAAGTACCACCAGAAGGATTAAAATCCATCAAGATTACTTGGTAGAATTAACATACCTAAATCTTCTGAAACTGCCGAGGATTTGGCAATTAGGAAATTATGATCCGACAAGGAAATGCCACAAAACCGGAATAAAAGAAACTGAAAGAAACCAAAAAAAACTGACCTCGCGTTATTTAAAACTTTTTCGCCATTAATCTAACTTGTTCAGTTATTTAAAAATATGGCAGTTTACGTTTGGGCTGAAGAGAGGGGGAGGGGAGCATGTCTGAGCTCAGGTAGATACTAGCTAACAGTACAATTAATTTTACACCTTTTATAAGTTTTACCACTTTTTATTAAACTCTTTTCCAGTCTACAGTACACTAAAATGGCCCAAATACCGATCATGTGCAGAGTGTTTACTGCATGCCTACAAGTCGTAATCTCCAGAGCCTGGCTCCTCTGTAGGAGGGGGAGCGGCTTTGAAGCATTTGTATCGACCAAACAAAATGCTGCTAGTTCTTCGGCATTCAAGATCCTTTCCGCATCGGCCGAAGCTGCAATACCTCTGTTAGAAAAATAAAAAAATCCACTACTTTACCAAGTATAATTTAAAGTAAAACGTGGACTAAAACTTTGTTTCCTATACATTGCAATGTCTTCTGAAAAAAGTTCTGTCAATGATCGTTGCAGTTAAATGGAAACAATTCTTCAACGATCGTCACGGTCGCCAAGATATGTATGTTGCGACAAAGATCCCTGAGACAGAGTTCGGTCCTATTAATAGCTGGTGTACTTATGATAATTGACGGTCAGCTAATTCTCGGACTTTCTTCAGCGACCACAGCCGCGATAAAGTAACTAACTCCTACCTTCCTACTATCATAATATTACTCTTTACAGCCTCAAAGAAAAATCAATCGATGGAGTACGTACATGCATCAGAAGAATCAAATTAGTATCCAGAGACATGTTTAAACAATGTTAACTGACTTACAGACTTAAAACTGCAGGGTTGTCCTTCCCCCGACGTTCGCCATATGCGTTTGCACTTGGCAACAGCGCAACAATGTCCACTTCCACAATCCGCGTCCGACTTGCACTGCAAAGAAAATGTTTGGGCGCGTATTCAGGGCCATTTTTTGATAAAGAACAATGATGATTATTTATCGTGCATGGGATATTATTGAAAATACACAAACAACTAACGCGTTTACCGTTTTCGTCCACTGGTGGATTCGCATATAAAGAGGATACTTTGGCTTTCCAATTTAATAAACGGATACTGAATATAGTTTGGTGTAGACTGAATCTGAGTAGTGATTCCGTTTTGTATCATGACTCGAACAGCTTTAGAGTTCAGTTGGGTCCAGTTGTTCGAAAGGTGGATAACGCTATCCACTGAATAAATCTCTATGTATCCTGTGGATAAAGGATTTGGCTTTCCTAAAACTTATCCGTTGGATAATGATTTATCCACAATCCAAAAGGATAAGACTTGCGAGAGGTCCTGTCGATTACTCGTTTGTCAAAGACCAGACCATATCTCTTTTCACGTTGAATCAGCCAAATGCGTTTGTTGGTCTGCACTGGATAGCGCTATCCAACGTTTGAGCAACTGGGCCCTGGAGGACATTAAATAAAACTTCAGGAATGTTTTAGGATTCTTTCTAGATAAATATTCTTAGTAACCGTTTCATTACTGGAAATAGCCACAGATGACGAGAGGATACTCATTCTGAAGCAAAGTCTTGCCAGTGCCTTTTTAAAAGGTAAAAGCCGCAGTTGGATTTAATTTCGCTAAATCAAATCCTTGTTTCGACTTTCCTTTCCGTGCAGCTTTAAAGCCCCGTGCAAACGAACGCAACATTGTTGGATGTTACATGCTGCGTCCGTTTGCACACCCTGTTGCATGAGGTTGCGTCAGAATTTTGGGAGTTGTTGCGCAAAGTTAGAAACCGTTCAAACTTTTAGCCACGTGCAAACGGACGCCACAACTCCCAACATTGTTGGCCCAACAATGGTGGGAGTTGTGGCGTCCGTTTGCACCTAGCTAAGAGGCTTTAAACACCCGTAAAAGGGAGCACTGATGGAGTATGGGAGTGAAATGAACGCATCGTCGGTTGCAGGTTTGTTAGTCATATGATCACCATCCTGAGCTACCGACGAAAAGTAAAAAACCTTTTAAGAGCGGCTTTCCGTAAATATCGACCCACGGTCGGCACAAGTTCAAAATTTAATTTCGCTCATTTTTGGCTAATCGATAACCCTTAATGAGTAATGAAACACGCTGTAGTTAGTTTTCCCAAATAACGTATTCTTTTGTTAAAATTCGAGAAAACGCATTTTGCCCGTTCAGAGCTCAAAATCCACTTCCGGTAAAGCGAAATTTTACACAAATTCCATTGACTCGTACGTCAAACCACAACGATTTGGCAGCCTCTGAAAAACACGAATAGTTTTTATGACCCTTTTTTTCTTATAATACGATAAATTTGTGAAAGTTGTAATAATTTTGTGGCCAAAAAGGCTTGTTAAAAATAGGCCCTATTGACCATTTCTACCGTTAAAAATTATAGGGATAAAAAAATGCAAATTTTTACAATGCGCTATAACTTAAAATTCCGAAAATTGACTTTCTACTGCTTAACTAGGGCCCAATCTATCAGAAAATCGAAACAAATCTCTGGGCAAACGATTTTAAGTAGCCCGCAAGACGTTGAGTTCAACCCTAATTTTGCAAAAAAAAACGCGACATTGCAGTGGTTAAAAAATAGCGTGACACGGCCCGTCACGCCAGTGTTGCCTATAGATATCCTTTAAACAATTTACTTAAAGGCAGATTAAAAGCCAATTCGAAATTAAATCGTTCAGTAAACCTATGATTCTCATTGATTGCAGCATTTTCTTCAGATACAACATATAGGGTCCCTGGGATAGCGTCACACACTTTCATGTTCAGTTTCAGACTAGCGATTTCCCTCAAAAAATGGTATATAAACAGAACAAAATCTAAAAACTAAAACTGATTACTGAATGAATTTTTGCATTGAGAGATATTTACGAATTAAATCATCGCCAATTAATGCCATTTGGTTTATAAAAACTAATTTCCTTGAAACAATTTTAAAGAATAAAAATATTTTAGACTAAGTATTGGTGCAATAGTTCTTTTCGAAGTTTTTACCCTTGCGGGCTCTCAAAACTGAAAACAAAAGCTAGGTGGATGCCAAAGAGGAGCCTATATACTCAGGGGTGGATCTAGGGGGAGAGTGCAGGGGGTGCGCACCCCCCCCCCCCTCCCCTGAGATGACCTGCGGTTTTATAATCCAACTGGTATTTTGCAAAGAAAAAAAACTATGTGGTTTATTGGTGTTGAAGTAGAGTGTACCCCCTCCTAAAACAATTCCTGGATCCGCCCATGATACTTGTATGACAACGTGTATGAATCATGAAGCTACCGCATGACTATATACATGACCCATTAAAACAAACTAAGAGGACACTTTGGTGCTTTGCCAGGCTTACCATTAACTCAGTTTCGGGTTGCTTTCGACGTTTCAGTAGAAAATTCCTGAAACAAACGGAACGTCTGAAAAGGCATTCGCCTATTTTCCTGGTCTTCCTGGTTGGAAACTTTCAGGCAGAAGTTCGGATTTCATGTCTTTAAACCTTTTTTGAATATCAGTTTCAGGCTTTCGCGGCCGTTTTTCATTAAACGAAACTGACTTAAGCAAATGGTAAACGCGATTACCAAACGGAATCAAAATTGATCAGTCCTGAATTCTCCTCACCATTTGCCCAAACCGTGGAGCGACCGGTTTACCCATGTAAATAGTAGAAAAGCCTTGTGTCCAAAAGCCTGCGATACAGCTTCCTCTCATCGTTTTCTGCCGCTAGGAACATTTCGTCAAAGAGCGGTGAGAGGCGAGTGTATGAGACGAGTGTCATATATCTTAAGTACCTTGAGGGGCCTTGTTAAGTGCATAGTAGATCGTAGCAAGGGCAGAACGTTGCAATATCTCTAATTACTTGTTAAGAGACACAGAAAACTCGCTATTCCTATACCCCAGAAAAATGCTAAGAAAAATAGTTTTTCTGGAGCAGTTCTTTGGAATAGCCTTCCTATATATTGACCAGCAGAAGGCGAAGTCTCTTGGGGTTAATTGACGGCGGGCTGCAAACAATTCTTCTGGAGATCTACACGGTACTTACGTAAAGCAGACTAAGTGCTAAGGCTTTCAGTCTTATTCGGTTTGTGACAAAGACAAAGGTAAGGTTTTGGAGGCCCGCTTGGGCGTCCACGTTTCATGGACTAAGGCTACGTAGGATGAGGAAAGTTTCCTTTTTAGGTGTTCCCATTCGTTCGTTACAAGATTCTTCTTAGCTTTAGTATTATACTCTATTTTGTTTCCCTATTTTTATTGTTGTTATTGTTGCTTTTTTCGGAAAAAAAGGGAGGGGGGGGGGGGGCAGAGTGAGTGAGACTGGAGAGAGGATCGAAATAGAAACTGACAAAGGAAAAATAAAAGAAAGAAAACAAGAAAGAAAGAAAAAAAAATCGCAGTCTAAAAGCAGTTGAAAAGTTAGTACTACCAAATCCGTTCCTGCTGATCAATAACAAAGCGCCAAAAGTGCTCGACGCTCAAGTTGAATACCGTATTTATTCGAATAAGCGCTCACCTCGAATAAGCGCCCCTCCTAAAGGCAGAACAGTTAATAAGCGCCCAGCCTCGAATAGGCGCCCACCACCACCCCACTCCCTCCTAGACAAACTTAAATAAGAGATAATAAGAGACCCTCCCGAAGACGGAGTTTTCTTCAGAGCATTTTACAGAAACCTTGCTTTGTTACATCTCCGCTTTTTGTTATTACCATTTATTGTTTTGTTGCAAAATAAACATACTACACTTGCTGAGAATGGCGAAATTTAATAAGCGCCAAGCCTCGAATAAGCACCGACCTCGAATAAGCGCCCACTCTCAAGGTCCAAAAATTTAATAAGCGCCCAGGGCGGTTAATCGAATAAATACGTTATATACCATAAAAATTTGTAAATGAAGGACGTAGGTAACCTGTAACAGGCCTTCAGATAGTTGGGAAAACGCAAATAAAAGTGGGCTAGAAAAAATGGTGAAGGGGCGGGGTTAGGGATTGAGGGCGAAAGGTCCTCCTACTCTCTCCCTCTTACTCTTTTTGTTTTACTCCGTTCCCCATTTCGCGCCACTGTCCTCTATCCACTATCCACTGTCCACTACGCCTGGAATAGGCTAGTTCATAGTGGGCCAGAGAGTTTTTTTCCAATGGCGATGCAAGGGATCTATAGATGTCCATTAAGGAGCATTTGCCATTTTTAAAAGCTCATGATCACGCTTCAACTATTCCTGCTTTAGCATTAGTAAAACGCCACTTTTTTCTCTGTTTTCCGTTTTGCTGTAGAGGAAAGTTTTTGGTGATTTGTTTTTTATGATGGCATTTCATCGTCGATCGAAACGAGTTAAAACGTTTTCTGAAACGTTCGTTTCAATGTACCTTTATAAGCGTGATAGTAATACATCCAAACGTACATCTATATTTATACATAATTACTTGAAAGAGAAAACTCGCAAGAAAAAAACATCGTTCGAATTAGTTAGTATTGGTTATCCCCGTCTTAAATTTGACGTATTTATGCCTTTTGACGGATGCTTAAATTAGTGAAACACACCACTGTACTTGTTTAAAGTTTGTTTTCGTTGGGCTCGGTCGTCGACGCTCAAAAAAGCCGACTTTTGGGCAATTCTACACTATATATTGTATCCAAACAAAATGACTCTTCTAAATAAGATAAATGTATTAAAAGATGTAATATAGATTGTATGCTGGAATTCGGTATGTGATCAGTGTTGAATAGAATGTTGAAAGTGAATCTGTCGTTAACACCGCTGGCGTGACGGGCCGTGTCACGCTATTTTTAAACAGTGGAATGTCGCGATTTTTCGCAAAATTAGGGTTGAACTGGGCGTCTTGCGGGCTACTTAAAATCGTTTGCCCAGAGATTTGTTTCGATTTTCTGATATATTGGGGCCTAGTTAAACCGTAGAAAGTCAATTTGCGAAATTCTAAGTTATAGCGCATTGTAAAAATTTACATTATTTTAACCCTATAATTTTGAACCGGTGAAATTGTCAATAGGGCCTATTTTTAACAATACCTTTTTGGCCACAAACTTATTACAGCTTTCACAAATTTAACGTCTTATGAGAAAGAAAGGGTCATAAAAACTATTCGTGTTCTTCAAAGGCTGCCAAATCTTTGTAGTTTGACGTACGAGTCAGTGAAATTTGTGTAAAATTTCGTTTTACCGGAAGTGGATTTTGAGCTCCGAACGGGCAAAATGAGTTTTCTCGAATTTTAGCAAAAGAATACGTTATTTGGGAAAACTAACTACAGCATGTTTCATTACTCATTAAGGGTTATCGATGAGCCAAAAATGAGCGAAATTCGAATTTTGAACTTGTGCCACAAAAAGACGATTTTGGTCGATATTTTCAGACAGTCGCTCTTAAAAAACCTTAGCTAACCTTAGTTAGTTAACCCTTTTGGTGAAAGCATTCCTCTTATTATGCACTAGTCTTTCTCTCTTTCCAGTCTAGTCTTGCTTTTGCGCTTTCACTTTATAGCTGTCTTGTTATGCTTACAACAAATATCTCCTTGATCGGATAAATACTGTTTATTACAGCTCCGTCATTAATAGGGATACTTGAACTGTGGTATTAAGGTTTTAACACAATTAATTGCGGAAGAGCATCTTTTTAAAAGCCCGTGAGATCTCTTGGGCATCCTGAGTCACCACTAGGTTTTTCTTTTTTTGTTACTGTGCCTTGTAATGATTTAAAAAGAGTGCCAACCCGTTAATAACTTGAAACGTAAAACTTGAAGTTTTCTCATCAGACCCAAGAAGTAACGTTTCGATTCGTAAGTTTGAGTTTGCAAGTTAATTCTTCCGAGCACCTTTGGTAGTCTTTATACAAGAAACAAGAAACTTGAAAGTTTTATACAAGAAACGTGGAAAAAACTTAGATCACAGAACATTGACATAAAAGGCTTTTGATGTAACACCTTTTTTACATATTTTTTTAAACCCATACAGCCACAGGCCTTTCGTGAAACTACTTACCCTTTTAATTAAGTGTCTTTGATCCATTTCCTCTTCATCTTCGATGAATTCCGCCTTCCCCTCTAAGCATTCGACAACGAAAACGAGCGTCAGGCAAACTCCTACAACGAAAAGAAGTCTCATTTTCTCGTTCCAGCTTCAAGAACTGCCAATGAGAATATTGATAATCACACTACGTGTTTTTTCATTTTTAATTATGTGATTCAATCAAAAAGCAAACACAGAAGGGCGAACAAGTCTTTTTCTTTTTTGTTGGAATACAAAAAAGAATACTCAGGGGTTGTTTATAAGCTAAAAAAGCTGAAGCAATATGTACACTTAGTGCTAATAGCTCATGTTTAACATGTCCGCCTCCATGACATTGGACCTTTTTAATGTAAATTCAGGAGAGCACAAGGCTCTGGTGAAAGGAGCTTGAAAGTTGTTACAAACTTCAGTGGCTTTCAGTTTGTTTGATCTGAGAGCAAAACCTAAAACAGATGTAATTTTAATTAAAGAAAAATACATGTAGTCTCTAGTAAGTTTAATGATGGTAAATCTAAGGATAGAATCTGAATCTCTTTAATTGTGAATACCAAAAAAGGAAAGGATTTGAAAAAGAAGGTGAAAACATGCCTTATAAATTATCAGCAGGTAAATTGAGTAGTGATTTATTTTTCTATCCAGACGATAAAAAACAGAAGAGTCAAGAGTCACAACACTAATGCAGCTTTTGTGATCGTGAAAAGAAAGAGAAAATCAAATATTTCTCTAATTGTCACTGATTCGGTAAAATTGTTTTAAAAAAAGCAAACACAAAAAAGGAAGCTTAACAATTCTGGAAAAAGGTGAAGTGATAAAGACAATCAAATATATCAATTTCGTTTTAAAAGAAAAATTTCAAGCGAAATCGTTTACGATAACAACAATATTAGAAAATGTACCAGCAGGTTGATTTGAAAAGTAATTAAATCCGTAGTGAGTCTTGATCCGAAGACAAATTATCCAAGACTGATTCATTTTGGTATAAATTGAACTTCTTATTCTTAGTTCACACGGCAGTGTGGAAACAAGAGTGTTTAGACAGTGTAGAACATTATTTTAGTTAAATAAACATTACAGATAGATCAAAATAACGGAAAATATAACAGTTCATTTTGGTTCGGTAAATTAGCTGGTTCAGTAGTGGAAGAAATTTAACAAATATTGTTTAGAAAACTGCTTTTCATGATACTATGTCAAAACGGAAGCAATTTGACTATAATTTGTATTTTCACAGCCGCCAGTTTTCAGCTAAAATGTATTGTAGTTTCACAGCATGCTTGTTGACAAAAGAAACTTAATGATCACAAACTAAATCGTTTTCAGTCCTTTTTTTCCACCATGTTTTGCTTGTTTCATTTTATTTTGCCGTTCCAAGGTACTTTAATCAGCTAATTTTCTTTCAAATGAGACTTTGTTAGGGCTCATTCACTGAAACTATCTGAAAAGTTAACAATCATTAGGTTCGCTTACCCTAAGCTCCCCTTGGGAGAATAGCTTGAGAGAGGGTTCGCTCTGGGTTTTATTCATTTTCATGTTTGCGGTTACTCGGTGATAAATTGCCTAAGGGGAAGAAAAAAAAATTAAACACGGTTTCGCGGTAAATGAACGGAGCCGTTGAGACTTAAAACCGAAAACGTCTACTTCATTCGCGTTGAAACGAACGGCAAATACTCGCTCAAAGGTCAAACGTATAGTGTAGTTAAGTACTGGTTTACAAAAATGGTTCCAACGACTCCATCAGGAAATTATTCTCTAAGACTGATGTAAAGAAAACATGCGTGTGTTTTAAGTGGCGTTCAAAATCCTGCCATGTGCGGAACTTTTGAGCCAAGTTTCACATAGCATTTGGCCTCAAGACCATCACAGCACGTAAAATTCACGTGGTTTCCATTGAATCGTGCATTTTATTTTGTCGTTATTGGCTGTGCCGCTTTGGGTTCTTATTAAAACCATAGAACTTACCTTAGGAACTGTCATGGGCAATTCTTTTGTCCATGTAACTATGGAAACTTCCCAGAGACAATCTCTCCTTGAAGAAATCGGTCACACACAAAAGGTTGCTTCCCCGTGAGTAAGAACCATTTACCCATGAGTAAAATGGCTAGTGTAACCGCACCTATCAGCTGAACGCGGTGACAGAACAGAACCTTTATACCGCTTCCTCAGCCTCGTCCCCGGGTGAGCGGAGTAGGCATAGAACCGAGCGCGACAGCAAATGGGCCATTTCCAAGTTTCAAAAATTCTCACTTTCAAAATTAAACGAGGTTAGCGCAAAACCTTTCTAGTGAAAATGAATTTATTTACAGGAGAAAGAAAAATCATTTTTATATCAATTGCCTATTAGGGCAACTAATTTCGTCTCATTGTACCTCGCCTAGAACGAATGGGAGCGATCGAGTCTGCCGCTTTTAATATCAATTGGCTAGGTAAAGGCAATTAAAAACGCGGACATAGGCCCAGGTTCAGTTCTCAGCTAGACGAAAACTGACGACTAACTTAAAACAGCTTGAAAGAGAGTTAAGCCATTCATTCATTCTTAGTTCATTCGATTTTTTAATATTAGTTTTTGTCATTTTTAGTGCTGTATTTTAAGAAGTTTACTTTTCTCTGTGCAGTCCCCTGTTGAAAACCACATTATGTGATATAGGCCATCTGTAAAAAGAACTTTATTATTATTACTATTACTGGTCGTTATGTTATCTAACTGTCAATGCCAATGGTATCAGTCACACTCTTTGCGAATAAGAAGGAAGAATCCAGACCCCGTCTCACGAACACTTTCAGTGATCAGACTGTCGTGGAGAGTAAAAGAGACCAAACCTTCTTTTCGATAAGAGTTGGAGATTGTAAAGTCCTACTGCAAAAATAATTGATGACAGGTCAGGCAGGTAAAACCTAGGGTAAGGTATTAAAAGCAAGCTTAAAAATGTCATGCACCTCAACCTGCCACAGTGAAACAGAAATACATTTTCCAGTAAATAAGCTGCAAATGCCATATTTATAGGAAATCTGTAATAATCTGATCCAAACGCGCGAAGCACCCTTCGCAAATCGCTACTAGCCGCCAGTTTTAGTTATTGCTGAACACTGAGATCACATCGATCGGATAAATATCAATAACAAAAATCGAAGAGCATAACACGGATTGAGTATTTTCTCATTACGATGGAATTCTTCCGTCCAAAAGCTAATAATCAGAATTTGCACAAAACGGGCGTGGAATTATTCCCTAATTTCATGGTCACCTTTTGATTAGACATAGAGTGGAACCTTTTCTTTTAGACACCTCTAAACAAGGAACACATCTATTAAGGGGACACAAAATTTGGTCCCTGAAAAATGTTTTCATAGTCTCTACAGGGAATAGGGAGACTTTTTCTGGGTACCGACACCCGGGTTTAACCTCATTCAAGGGACAACGTAGCACTCAAAAAGTGACAGACCAAAAAAATCGTTGATAATTTTAAGTCTTTCACTAGTCACAATGGCCAAAGCATTTAAATCGATGTACTACACTTGTAGGAATTCAACAAATAACATCGTTGAGATAAGTTAATCGTGATTTTTTTATACATTATCTAGCTGCTTGAAAACTGCAGCAGATTCCGAGGCAGAACAAAAGATATAAATATTTTATTTTTTTACTTAATTGTCAACAAACCTCAGCCCAACCTCCATGCAGGGAACACTTGCCTTGGTTCCGAGGGAGTCCCCTGAATAGAGGGTCCATTGTACGTATGATATAGAATAAAAGATAACTACTGTAGTTCTAAAATTTTAATTCAAGAAACCGTGGTTATAAGCTGAGAAATTCAGCCTGATGCAATTTTACGGATTCCAGGAATAAACACTACCACCTATGGGAAACACAGTATTAGAGATATTGGCCCTGTAATATGTTCCAAATTATGTATACACATTAAGAGTTTTTTAGCACTTGCTTCTTTTAAGAACAAGGTGAGAAAAGTGGACGATGAGAACCCCGGGTGAGAACCTCATTACCTGCAAGAACTATCACCTGACTCCATGTAAGTTAGGCATTTGACACAATAATAAAATCTGTATTTTTTTATTATTTTTATTATTATTATTATTATTATTATTATTATTACTTGTTACACTCATTCAACAATGCTATACAATGTGTGACCTCTGCTACTGGGTAGTGAAAAGTGATTTAGGTGACTAATAATGTGTAATTTAATATTTCACGCATAACTGACTCCTCCTCATTGCTAGGCTTGTAGTTTGCGCCAAACTAAAGGCGTCCGTATAGCTAAGGGATGGATATTTAATAGACAGTGCCCTTCTCTGGACTGATTCAAGCTTATCGGAAAGGAAGGCAAAAATGTCCTTCCACACTTGAGCACCATATTCTAAAATAGATCTTATGGTGGTTAAGTAGTCTTTAAGCCGGATTAGTTTACTAGGTACTCCTGCTTTCCTTAATACTCGCAATGAGAATAGGCGCTTTGAGGCCTTCTTAAGAATAAATTCGATGTGATAGTTCCACCTTAGATCGTTACTGATATACACTCCGAGGAGTTTGTAGACGGGGACGCGATCCACAACGTTATTGTTATTGAAGAATTATGGGTGACAATACAAAGTTATATAGCCGAAATTTGTTCCCAATACCGCGCGCTCTCATTGGGTACTACGAGGTCACATGACTTCTAAAAGTAAAACTGTTTCCCGCCAAAATCTCTAAGCGGGCAACATTGCAAAATCTGTGACGTTCCACGCCTACTCGTTCAATTCACTTCGGTGACGTATTTGAAATATATCATATGTTAAAAACTGCGGAATGAAATCATATGATTCATTTGATTTCATTCCCGCGGTTCCTCATGATTTATTTCATGTACATCTTTCACATTCATCTCTTTCACGGGAACATATGTGATAGATTTTATTCGAAACCAATCGATCTCTACAGTAACGGGCTTCTATTCCGATACACTTGCCAAAAACGATAGGGTTCCACAAAAGTAACGGGCTTCTAAACCGATACACGTGCCTTCAACAAAATTACAATTCTCTAAATCGAAAAACTACTCCGTTCAAAGTGTCACATGATCACGTGTACGAAACGTGATCGGCTACATCTAAGGTCAAAAAATGTCACGCGCGAAAAGTAACACAAAACTCCGTGACACACTCCCCCCTTGACCAGTCGAATCACTGGTCAACTAGTCTCCGAATATAATCAGCATTCCGAGCGGCAAGACGCCTGGGTGGCCTGATGCCATCAATTATCTGCTCCTCCCGAGATTGTTCATCATTAGTCACGATAGGTATCTCTCGGGGAAACAGCCTTTGCACTGGCCTCTTCATAGTAACAGGTCTACCACTCTTACTGATAACCTTGACTACAGCTGCTCTAACGCGATCGTCCGCACCATGGATCAAACGCTCCACTCGTCCAAGTTTCCACTGACTAAGGGGCAGATTGTCTTCGAAAACGGTAACAACATCTCCCTCAGATACAGCAATACTGGATCTAGGCCTGGATTTCTGCCGATGCAGGTTCCTTAACTCTGTAACATATTCTCTGCTCCAGCGCCTCCAGAAGTGTTCCAGTAGCAATCCCAAGTACTTCCGTCTTCTTGGGAGATCTTCCGAAGACACTGTATGGTCAAGTGAGGCTTGTCGATTTCCTGTCACCTCCGGCAGTGATAATATTCGTCTTCCATACATCAAGTGACTTGGTGTCAATGGTTCCTCCGGATCATCTGACGATACGTAAGTCAAGGGTCTAGAGTTGAGAGTTCCCTCAACCTCGACGAGAACAGTGTGCAATTCGTCATAGTTTAACTTAGCGTTCCTAAGTGTCTTCCGCAAACATCTCTTTGTATTCTGAATCAATCGCTCAAAAAAGCCACCCCACCAGGGCGCTCTGTCCACATTAAATCTCCAGTCAATTCTTTTACTGGCCAGGAATTTCTTGACTCTTGGGTAAGAAAATAACTTGCTCAAAATTTTATCTGCAGCCTTAAACGTTTTGGCATTGTCCGAGATAATCAGTTCTGGTAAACCTCTTCTAGCTGCGAATCTCCTCAGGCAACGGATGAATACATCAACTGACAGGTCCGTAGCAAGCTCCAAATGTACTGCTCTCACAGAACAGCAAGTAAACAGGAGAACATAGACCTTGTGTAACGCAGACTGTCCTGACACCTTAATGTACAAAGGTCCAGCATAATCTACTCCGACATAAGTAAAGGCAGGTTTCTGGCTCAATCTAAACTCGGGTAGGTCACCTTGAGGAGGCACTCTGTAACTCTGCCCTTCATATCTGCGACAAACTGTACAGCTAGCCAGTGTTCTTTTAACAAACTGTCGTCCCTTGACAATCCAAAATCTGGTTCTCAGCTGGGCTAGCGTAGTTTCTACCCTATTGTGATGCACCCTTTCATGAGCATCTCTCACCAACAGAGTTGAAAGATAATGATTCTTTGGTAGTAAGGCTGGGAACTTCGTCTCATGTGGTACATCAGCATTAGCAACTCTCCCCTTACATCTTAAGACTCCACTACTGTCTTCGTACAAACCAAAGTCTCGCTCTAACTGGCTGTAATTTGCTTGGGACTTCAATTCTTTCTGGACACTTCTTAACCACTTCACTTCTGCATTTCCAAGTTCTTCTGCAGTAACCTCTCCCAAGTAAACAGTTCCTTCCTTTAGCAACTTGGCCTTGATTTTCAAATTTTTCACAAAGCGCAACACCAGAGCTGTAATTTGAAACAACTTGTTACAGGAGCTAAAATCTGTGATCGGAATAATAGTGTCCATATTGGGTATTCCATTTGTAGTTAACAATACCGCTTCACCAACTGCTTCGATAGCTTGGCCTTTCTTCATCTCTATGCAGCACTCTTCAGCAATTGTTTCTGAACATTCCTCAGAACTGGGCCAGTTTCTCTTGGGCTCCGACAGCCACGATGGTCCCTTCCACCACAACACATTACTCTTTAACTTAGCCGCACCTTCTCCACGAGATCCTATGTCCGCTGGGTTCTCAATGCCAGGACAATGGTTCCACATGCTCTCTTCGGTTAAAGACAAGATTTCATTCACACGATTTTGCACAAACTGCTTCCACTCCTTCGAACCCTTTATCCAGCAGATTGCAGTCTTGCTGTCTAGCCACAAGTGTGTCTTATCAATTGTAATCTGTGACACCAAGGCTTCTTTAACTGAGGACACCAATCTTGCTAAGATGACCCCAGACAGTAATTCGAGTCTAGGGATAGACTGCCTTGTCAGGGGTGCCACTCTGGTTTTGGATGACAACAAAACTGGAAAAAAATCACCAATCACTTCAAGAACCAAGTAAACAACAGCACAATAAGCCTTCTCTGAAGCGTCCCCAAACCCATGAATAACATACGACGTAACCCCTTTCTCTAATCCAGCATACACACACCTCGGTACTAACACTTGCTGCACCTCTCTCAAGTCCTGAAGCCACCTGTTCCACTGCTTCCGGGCAGACTCCGGGAGTGGTGCATCCCATTCAAACTTCTCTTGGCAAAGAGACTAAAACAAAATCTTCATTTCCACCAGTATTGGACTGAGTACTCCAAGGGGGTCAAAAAAACTTGAAGTAACCTTTAACAAGTTTTTCCTGGTCGGCTCCAAGTCTTCTGAAAGTCTCAGTAAGGCTTCAAATTTAAAAATGAACTCATCAGTAACACAGTTCCAATTGACACCAAGTACCTTGTGTTCATCCTTCATATCAAGCTTCTCCAAATGATTGACAGTAGTTTTCGCATAAGACTCTGTATCCTCCATTACAGCACAAGTTCCGACAGTTCCAACTTGGTCCTCACAAATCAATTCAAGCAATTTAGGTGAATTTGAAATCCACTTTCGCAAGTTAAATCCACCTTCCAATAGGCACTTCTTAGACTTCTGATAAAGCGACAGACACTCCTCAACACCCCTTTCTCCTGTCACCAAATCATCCACATAAAATGAATTCAACAAGTTCTGAACCAAACCAGGGTCAGCCTCATATTGACTGATATGATACTTCAAAGTGGCATTCAAAAGAAAAGGGCTAGCATTGACTCCAAACACCACACGACAAAACCTATATAACATCAATCCGGGATTCTCTTATTCTAAACTGTCCACCCAGAGGAATCGCAGGACATCACGATCTTCTTCAGCAACTCCCACATTGAGAAAGGCCTTTTCAATGTCTCCTACAAGTGCAATTCTTTTCTCTCTAAACCGGAGGAGAACATTGAAGATTGTTGGAGTTAAGGCTGGTCCTGAGTAAAGACATTCGTTAAGACTTGGACTATCACTGCTGGGCCTTGACGACGCATCAAAAACAACACGAAGTTTGGTTGTAAGGGCATCCCGGCGTACCACCCCATGATGCGGCAAATAATGCACCCTTCCAACATCAGGACGCTCGGCACAGTCTACTTCCTCAATTATACCACTCTGCAACTGATCTTGTATGATGGAGTCATATTCTTTCAAGATCTCTGGATCCTTTCTAAGACGTTTAAGCTGCAAGCTCAATCTTGCCACACAGTTCTCAAAATTATCTGGCAACAGCCCATGTTGCTCCTTCCAAGGTAGATGGACCAGGTACTTGCCATCTTCAAAACTCAAATTCTTTTTAAAGGCTTCAAGAACAGTATCCTTATCTCGAATGCCGACAGAACCCAGATCCCACAATCTATCCAAATCCCCTTGCAGCGTATCATCAACAACCCTTGACTCCGACCTCAACACGTGAGTCGACGAAAACTGAATACTTGAAAGTTTCTCCCTCGGGAGATTTTCCACCGGACCCGACAACACCCATCCAAACTTGGTAGAAACAGCCACAGGTCCACCCTGACCTGACTCCTCCTCCCTTACTGACTTGCCATCAAAGAAATCCCAGATATAATCTGAACTAATCAACAAATCAATCTGCATTGTATTGCTGGCAGGGCACACATCAGCAAATTCAATGTTTTTTAAGCTGGGATATCTTTCTTTAACCCATTCCAAATCTTGACCTTGTAGATCATTACAAATGTGAGGGACTGCAAATGCATTCAGTGTTGTTTTAAAGTCTGTTCCTGATTTGGTTAAAAAAAAGTTCGACCAGGTTGACAGCTTCCAGCTCTTGGTTCTGATCCCCAAATGTTGCAATTTTCAGTCTCTCTGTCCTGACAGTTTTCAATTTCAAGGTATTTACTACCTTTTGGTTGATATACGATCGCTGGGCTCCAGTATCAAAAATTGCACGTACAGTGAGACTATGAGAGAGTTCCTTCCCCGGGATTGAGACATTTACTTGAGCAGTTTGTAAGAAAACATGCATCCCAGAACCAATATGCAATGCAGGTGAGGCTGTTGCCCCAGCAGGAATATTACTGCTGTCTACCATAGTACTATTACAAACTGCCAAATGGTGACGACCACTACACTTGAAGCACTGAATTTTGGTGTCACAGTTACGGGCTAGGTGCCCCCCACGGCGCAGGCAATTGAAACACCTCCCTTGTTTCTTCAAAATTTCTCTTCTTTCATCAATATTTGTTACAACTTGGCACTCAGATGCTCGGTGATTTCCTTTGCAAAACAAACAGTTTAACTCCCCACGATTTCCGCTCAACAATGCAGTCGCAGTTGATTCATTGCCAGGGTTAAACGATTTCTTTAATAGGGATTTTTTCTCCACAGATGTATTCATACCACACCTTTCACGGGCCTCCACTTCATTTTTGACAGCTTTTATTACAGAAGTTAGCTCCCAGTTATCCTTATGTTCCCTGCTGACAATCAATCGCAATTCTTCGGGCAACTTCTCCATGAATATAGGAATCAAAAGAGCTCCATACTGTGCAGAATCAATTCCCAGTGCTTGTAAACCTCTAACCTGAATTTCCAAATTATCGAGAACAGCTCGGATTCCCTTAACGTTAGACATGGCATTCACAGGCTGTAATTTGAGTAAGGCCTCCATGTGAGAGCTAATAATTATCTGCTTGTTTCCAAAGCTATCGGTTAAGATTTCAATAGCCTCCTTATAGTTCAGTTCAGTTACAGTCAAACCAGGTCAAGCGTACCCCCCAAGAATCCATTAATGAATTTATTATTCAAAAGTTGAATCCTTTGCTAGTTGTAGATTTCAGATTGATCTCTGCATTCTTGTATGTGTAATGAGCCGTGAATTCACACGCGAGGCATTTATGAAATTTCTACCAGCTCCATTTTCCTGAAATTGATGTAAATGTCTTCTAAGAAGCTTAATCCATTCAAAGATTTCCAATCTGACCAAATACAGAGAAGTTCTCGTAAAATATTCACTGCTCATTACGCATGCAGAAATGCCACTTTGAATTTGACACCAGTTACGGGAACGACTAACGGATTCATTTTTCAAATAATCAATTCACTGATAGAATCTTGGGGGGTACGCTTGACTTGGTTTGACTGTAATGGTAATCCAGTGATAGAATTTAGAGCTGGGCCATCTAATAGACTTCGCAGATAATTAAACTTGTCAACGTTGGTTAGCGAAACGTTCTTATGTACCGCAGACGAGAACGAATCCCAAAATGTTTGCCAGTTTTTTGGGTCGCCAGCAAATCTTTTTATGTGTGATTTTGGTAGCTTCGCACCGTTACTAGAACTAGATGGAACAGACCCACCTTGACTTCCTTGAGGCGATTCTTGTTTGCCATGAGAATTTTCACATTTCTGCAACTTGACAAGGGCGCCATGAATTCGCGCGCGAAACTCTTCAGATTCCTCTATCTCCGGTTCTAAATTTCCTTCGTCGATTGCGGCCAAAATCGATTCGTCCAAGGCCTTTAAGGTCGCTAATTTTTCATTGAGCGTAATAGTTATCCGTTTTATCTTGTCTTTAGTGGTATCAGACCCATCGTAATCCATGAGAAGTTCATCGACTGATGAAAGAATTTTCCTTGCGTGTAAGCGATGCGCCGCACGTATTTTCAGGTTCTTCGCTAGTTTTCCAGGCATAATTCAGCTAGTTCTGACTCCAAATCCGGCTCTTGGGACCAAATGTGATAGATTTTATTCGAAACCAATAGATCTCTACAGTAACGGGCTTCTATTCCGATACACTTGCCAAAAACGATAGGGTTCCACAAAAGTAACGGGCTTCTAAACCGATACACGTGCCTTCAACAAAATTACAATTCTCTAAATCGCAAAACTACTCCGTTCAAAGTGTCACATGATCACGTGTACGAAACGTGATCGGCTACATCTAAGGTCAAAAAATGTCACGCGCGAAAAGTAACACAAAACTCCGTGACAACATATAAACACATCATTGACCAGCTTCCGACATCAGTGGCCTCATAGCTCAGTTGGTTAGAGTATCGCACAGGTATCACCAGGTTACAGGTTCAAATCCCGTTGAAGCTCCTGAATTTTTTTTCAGGCTTTTTACGCAATTGCATAAATTGAGTTCACAACTGCGAGGATCCTTCTTCAATTGATTTCATTTCCATAGTTCTTATATGATTTATTTCGTGTACATCTTTCAATGAAAGAACATACAAATACAGACAGAGAAATTATTTCTCGAAAAATTTTATTTAGAAACCCATAAATCATTAAAAGCAAATCACGTAACACTAACTGGCTGACTGACTATTTTTAACCTTGAAATGCTAAACTTTGGTCTTGTAACCCACAGCACAGGATGTCTCACTTTTGCCTCACTTTTGAGGCTTTTTGTCTAGGTCTTAGTCTGGACCACGTGACCCGAAAATAAATTGGCCGCGCGGAATAATAAGGCCTAGGGACTAGACAACGTTACAGCGAGGTTTAATGAATTTCCAGCTGTAAAACAAATCTCTTAAAGACTGGTCCCTCGGGAAACAGTTAACTTTGTTTCCCTCGAATCTCAATGCTTTTGAGATTCTCTGGAAACAAAATTGACTATTTCCCTAGGGGGCCAGTAATACTTAAGTGTTTAATATTTGCTGCAGGTGCGCAATATGCAATCATCATTTTACCATGTGTCACAGGAAATATGGTGACCTCAGTGTTTTCCTTTAACAAACACAATTTTAAGTTGGGTTCTTTGTGAGCTGACTAATATAAATAGCACTAATCTAACATGTAAATTTTTTGTATCAAACAAATAATCATTTTGACATCCGAGAAACATGAAATTTCAAAATTTTGCGATTATTGTCTTAATCATTCCTTTGGCAATTGCAAAGTTCAGTTTCCATGCTGAAGTTCAGGTATTTGAATTAAAAGGGGAATTTAGAAAATTTTTTTAAAAAAACATTGAAGGCTTAACTAAGTGGCATTGATATATGGTGAAATCTGTTTGTAATCTCCTATCGCTTTACAAACAAATAATTTTCTTAATCATAAAGAATGAAAAGCACACCAATGAGTCTGTCCTATGAAAAACTAACTAATCAAACGGAATGATATAATATTATAATCTTAAAGCATTACTGTTTCGAAATCTTTACTAGTCTGTCTCTTAACAAATCAGTTGAAAGTCGAATGTTCTTAATTGGACACCAAGAACGATAAATATTTAGTTTTTGGGAGGCATATTTAAACCGAAGGCAGCATTATAATAAAACTACTAACATTTATAGGTGCTTTAATGCACCTGCTGGATTTAGTCCGGGTTGATGTACAAAAGAGACAGAAGATGAAGCAAATTCTGTTTTCCCTCCTGGCATACTTTATCTTAGCAAGAGGCCGAGTGCTTCTGGATACTATGGATGAGGGACTTATGAATTATGAAGAAGATAACAGCTTTGCCCAACTTCAGGTAGGTATTTTCTTTGTTCAGTAAGTATGTGCATGTCCCATCATTAAAATCAACGCGCACTTTGTGCAAGTGCGCTCGGCATAGTATTAATGCAACCAGGAATAGCCACATTCGAAATTGGAAACCAAATCTCTGTGGGATCCGAGAAATCTGCAACAGAGCGAAGCGCAACAGATCAATGTCTGCCATTTTCTTTTCTGCTGTGAAATTTCCTTAATCAATTACGATAGGTACACCATCATACGCCGGACCACCCTGTGGGGACGAATACCTACTTATTAAGACTACCTTTTTCCTAGCCCGAGCAACGTCGGTCACGTCATGGTTAATCCGACTACCCGGCTGTTATTACGACAAAGGACGACCAAAGGTTATGTTCTTTCAATTCGACCAGTTGAATTCTTGTTGCGAACAAATAAAGCAGTCAATCTGGAGACTACCAGTACAAATTTGGCTTTGAAGTCGCTTAAAGTTCGTAAATGATCATAATCAGCAGAGTGATATGGCTGACTCCAACACACTCTTTGTCATCATAGAGACATAGTTTACGTGAGAAGACTTTCACAATGCCAATCCCAATCCCGTTCGTATTAACTGGGTTCGACTTTTTGCCTCTGGTCGCTTCGTTTTAACAGACAGATAGCAATTCTTAAATTACTTGTGGCAAGCATTATATGTGAGTGTTTCTTGCTGTATAGTTCTAAAGCGGTGTGACACTGACCATCGCGCTTTCAAATGCTTCACTTGATTTTAGTCTGAACACCTTAGTCCTTAGAATTGTTTTCTACTTTGAGACCTTTTCTTATAAATGCTTTAGTTGCTATGAAACACTCAGTTGACGAATTCGCAATGCGAGGTTTAAATCGCCTTTTTGTTTGAAGTTTTCTTACTGCAACAACACTACGCCAAGAAGCGTGACAGCTTCTGATAGTCAAAACGAATGAATCATAGTTATGCACTGATAAGACACTTTTCCAATAACTATGTTAACCATGTAATTTGTTTGATCAAAAATCATGGCCGAAGCCGAATAAGAATGGGCGGGGAAAAAGGTATGATTATTTTACACAGAATTGTCTTTTAGATGTGTAATTCCCATGCGGATTGCCAAGAGGATGAATGCTGTAACATAGACAGGCTCCTGAGCTTTTGTTACGCAAAACCTAAGAAGAACCAGCCCTGTTCAATCAAGGTATGTCACCCACATCATCGCCAACAATCAGTGATTTTAGCAACATGAATGATCACATGTTTCAAATCAGGTCCTCAGCAGGCAACTCACTTCCGTCAAAATCTGCATTTTGTTTTGTGTCCAGTTTATTAGCAGTTATTGGTTTGAATTTTATTGGAGGATTCTCAAGTGAGAACTGCCACAATACCTAAAAACCTGACAACTATTTGAGCCTTAACAAACAAAAGTGACAAAATGAGCCTAGCCTAAAAGGGGAGCTAGCGAAAAAAGCTGACCATTCATTTGCAAGGAAACACATAGAAATGTTTACTCCAAACAACATTCAAGTTAAATAAGCTGCTGTTACACTAACCATATTTTCCCTTGGATAATGACTCTTGCCCACGCGCGACAGATTCTTTTTGTACGACCGATCTTCCCTGCAGAGTGAAATTGCCCCTTCACGGCGCGGAAAATGTTTCCCATTGGTAGGTTACCAGTTTTTATTACCCATGGTGCTTAGCTGCTTGCTTTGCGCGTGGAGCTCCACTATCACGTTCAATAAAAGCTGAACAAACAATATTGTAGTATTGATTTTACTGCATGTGAGGAAAAAGGCAACAGTAAAGTTAGCAAAGGAAAATGGATAATCTTTTCTCTTGTTTTGCAGTCAACGTGTGATTGTGCTCCTGAACTGGTCTGCAAGTTATACAGGGATTTTGGAAACTCTGAGAAGTTTTATCGCTGTACAAATGAGGCTGCAAATGATACTAACGTTTAATGTGACATGAATTGCAAAAATTTTAATAAAGAATTTAAAGTAAAGTTAAAAGCAAGTTAAAAAGAGATTGAGGTTTTCTTTAGTCAACAAGAATGTGAAATCCACTTTTCATAAAAAGTTTTAAGCGCCATTTTTACTTTGCCGCATAACGGCAACTAGAAAGGTAAACATGATCAGATTGGTAACTACTAAGCCGTGTATGTTTTTGCTGCCTTAATGAACGACCCAAAGCAAAGCGTAAAAGGCGCACTAAGCCTTACGGCCGCAAATGATACTTATTAAGGCTTTGTACCCTTTTGCGTTGAAAAAGGACACATACTATTCTGGGCGTTAAATTTGTTATCAGACGGATAGATGGCAATTATGCACACGATAGTCAAAAGGATATTGTAGTCGTAAAACATTCGCTTTTGCTCAGTCATACTATGTTAGTGTAAATGGGCTAGGTGGGTGGGTATTCACTAGAACCTAAGCGATGGCCAAATACTCTTCTTTTAGCCGAACCGTGTTTCAATTGAATATATCAGATTTAAAATAAGAAACAAAACTATATAGCAAAATACTCTCACCTGATTGGCTATAATAAGCCCTGATTTTGCCTGCAATAATACACGCGCTTGAAGTAATCGTAATTTTTATTTAATCACAATCTTGATTAGACTAGACCGGCTACCCAGTACTATTACAATTATTAATCATCCTAACACGTTTAGAGCTAAGAAACGACAGCAACAACAACAACAACTGAGTTAACAAGCTAAAAAGTAATGTATTAAAGCAGACTGAAAAGGAAAAAAATATATTTCACGTAACCTGCAGTTAGCTTAAGCTAATCCTGGCAAGAGGTGAAGTGGACAACAAAGAAAAATTTAAAAAAAAGCTAGACGCAATAATTATTTTACAAAGAAAACAAAATTTGTAGTTTAAATTGTTGCCCTACGTGGCGTAATTATTTGCCAAGATTAGGAAATTTATTAAATAAGTTACATCTATTTTGAAGAGCTTGAATTGAGTGTCCCTATCCAAAAGAGTGATGAATAGAGATTCGCGAATTTTTCTTGAGATAAAAGGAATTAGGTTCGATACTTTTGCTCCCTCCATCGCTTGTGTTAGTGGCGATAAGAACTAGCACTAAATAAACGAATAATCTCTTATCAAAGACCATAACGTTTTTAATTGGAAACGAAAAAAGCGCCGAACCCTTATCACCATTATACAGGCGCCAGCAGTTCGCAGTAATATGTGGTTCTTGTTGATTTAGCGTCTATTTCTACTCACCAGTCTGTCCTTCCTCTTTACAAAAAGTCGTTCTCCTATACTAGAAGATAAAATTTGTCGAGAATTCAGGAAAGTACTGTTTGATTATTGCCTTAATTTTTGTTTGCCTGGTTCATTATGTATTTGACATGCGAAGAAAATTTGTATTCCTGAATGCACTCTGTGATGACGATCGTGAAGATGAGGCAAGAAGAAATGGGCGAAAATGTTATCATTAAATGAGTGCAGCCGATTAAAATCGTCGTCTATAAGTATTAAGAAGAAAAAAAAGACACCCATATAATACATCAAATCTTGAAAAAACAATGTCTGTTTTCATAAGGTATTCGCTACCCTGAAAGACGGAAGAACAGCTTTTCGAGACTTGCTATTTGATTAAATACTTTAATGGCAGATAAACGGCTAAAAAGATGAGTTTAAAACCTCAAGCATTATGCTTTTCGAGTAAGCTTTTTCTCTAATGATTACTCCCATAAACAGCCTGTCCGCCCGATAAGCTGTCCTTGGCTGGCGGCTGGATCTCCAAGAATTGGCCTTCACCGCGGAAGGAACTTTCAGTAAGAGCAACTGGAATAAGTAATAAGCGACAAAAAGGCAACTGAAAAAATTCGTGAAATGTTTAAACTGAGAATCGGATACTAGCCCTAAAACCTAGTACGGAGGTACAATGGTTCTTTTTTTATTATTTTGCGCACACTGAATACCTTTGTTCAATGTTGACCAAAACGTATTGATTAAAAAGAGGTTTGTGACGTTTCAATCAGGTGTTCTTCTCAGAGTAAATTAGATTTGCGACGTGAAAAGAAATAAGACAAAAAATATTGAAACAAATGTCAGCTGATTTACACCTCGTTCCCTAAAGTAAGCTCGGTTGCTGTCGGATAGTATTTTCATCTTTAACTACCACTGAATTTAATGTACAGGACCTGTATCCAGTTTATTCTTCAAGTCATCTATATCCCTAAAAATTCTCATACATCAGTGGTGCTCTGGAAAAAAGTTCAGAGGGTTTCACTCTTTTATTGTCTATAAGTAAGAAAAGTAGGTCGATTTGTTTGTGAGCTTTCTGCTGTCCACCGTCTCATATAAATGTTCTTCCAGTGATAAACATGAATGTGAAAAACTTGAATACTCAAAGCAAATACACCTTTGGTTTAATCCAATGTAAGGACCAGTTTCCATGGAAAAGGACATTTTTGCTGAGTTGCTTACAAAAGCGGACCTTATTTTGCTTTTGTTACTGAGTCAATACCTTTACAGCTGAATAATTCAATTTATACGTTACACAATTTTCTGCTAAATATATAACATGATCACTGATTCCAAACCAATTTATTTCTTATCTCGTCGTAAAATACAAGCTTAATCTGGAGAACAATGATGAAGAAATTGGGCCTTCTATTACTCTTTGGACTCATATCTGCCACATTTGCCAACAAGATCGCTGATAATCGCAACAGAGAAAAGCGATTTTTATTTGGAGTAAGTATCAAACTGCAGTGGAACCCCGTTAACGCGGCCACTGTGGGGCCATAACATCCTGTGGTCGCTTGAACGGGGTCTTCAAAATAATAAAATGGCTCAGTGGGTTGAAAGAATATGGACGTAATAACGAGGTAGTCGTGAAAACGGGGTGGTCGTAAGGCGGGGTTCCACTGTAATATAAAATGGTATTTTTTTGTGATTACAGTACGCTTAGTATTTTATAGTAACAGCGAAAAAAATTGAACTTTTTGTAAGTTTAGGATAAGCGAAAAGAACGAATCCATTTTATTTCACTATATTACAGCAATGTCAGGTGGATTCGGATTGTGGTGCGGAGCGCTGCTGCAGTGTATTTGAGACTTGTCATGACAAGAGAGGCCTGGACCAATCTTGTAACTTTGTTGTAAGTGAAAATTATGTTATCGGGCAGGAAATTGATAAGTATTTTAAAGAGAATACCTATAATTGGTATTTTCTATGAATGACAGGTGTATGTTCCAACTTTTGCGTTATCAATTAAATAAATAAAATAGAGCAATGATGGACGATTTAGAGATAGCAAACCCACAAAGTGGTTCTTCGTCTATACCATTCCAGACCAAATTGAATTTGGAAATGTTGGTTTTTGAGGAGAGGGAGAAACCGGAGTACCCGAAGAAAAAACGTCTCGGAGCAAAGGAGAGAACCAACATCAAACTCACGTAAACTGAACCCACATATGACGGCGGCAGGCTGGGCTACGTTGTTTCCCACCTTTTTGATAAAGCGCTATAAAATGAATATTGAAGGACGTGCTTCATGGACACCAAGTACACAATTGGGTTATTAAACACAAGTGAGGGCATAGAGGAATTACATCTGTTTATTACTGATAAGTAAACTTTTGTTTTGGTCAAAGAAGTGATTTCAGAAGGGAACCAATGCCCTGGCTCGTCGGTTCCTCTCGCCGTTTTGTCAATCCGGTTATCGACGCTGAAATTTGAGATTAGTTTGTTGTTGTTATTATTTTCGTCCTTGCTCCTTGCTTCTTATAACAGGGATTGGTCATCACTGACTCATATATATTTTTATGTCTAGGGTCTTCATAAATGCGGCTGCAAATCCGGTTTGTCATGTCAGCCTGTCTATCAGATAGGATCCCTTAACGTCTATCATCGCTGTCGTCCAATTCCTACAGAGGAACCAGGCTCTGGAGATATATGATCGACTGACTATTAAAGCGGCACTAGCCAATAAAAAACTTATTTGAAAAATAGTTGACAGTGTCAATTCTTTTTATCAAAATTACATACCCTCTTTTTTCGGACTCTTTAACAAGTCCTCACAATATTGAGCTTCAGCAGATGCCTTTATAGACTTGACGGCCCGCGAATCAAACCCGGTTAGTTTCAAGAATCTAAGTTATTATGCGGCCACCTCTGTCAAGAAAGGAGGTGTAATTTGCGTCATTTATACCGGTTTATATCAATTTTTCCTTGCGCCAGGCAAAGCGTTCATTTGAAGAGCTAGCAGCCAGGTAAAGCCCCCGTGTACATTTTTAGATGCATTTTCTTCTCTTAATGCGTTTCTTGTTGACTTGAGAACTATGGGGCAACGCATGCATTAGGGGAAAAGAAGGGGAAATCTATCTTTTTAGTATTCTATTCATCGTTCTTTGTGTCACACTCCAAAATAAAGTCTCTTAAGTTTTATCCTTATTACGCAGACAACGAGTATTCCCTCATTTTTCGACCGAGCAAGTAGCCTCAGCCACAAGTTGTTCCAAATTCTCTTAAAAGTTGCCCGAAATTGCTCCGCTTTTTTAAAAAGCTGCTCAGAAGTTGCTCCTAATGTAACATCATAATGAAAGCCATTTTTGAGAAAAATGACATCCACTTTTTTGCCTCACTGCCGCTGGTGAAGTGCCGCCTTCTTCGCTCTTCGCTTTTAAAGAGCATCCAATCCACAGCAGGTAACTTTTAAATGTTCAACAAGCTTGTAATGTCATTTGTTTTCCTACAATAGAACGTTGACAGAACGTTCTCAGACCAAGATTTTTTTTTCTTTGGGTTTCATTGCGGACGTGCATTCTCCTGTTCTGATTGGATCGTTTTTATTCAAGGTGGAGAAGTCAGGTGTTAGTCGCCATTTTGAAAAACGTGGTTCTATTTCCGAATTGACCTCAAACGGCGGGTAGTCCACTAAAAAGGTGGTGTAGGTGGCGCTTCCAATTGAATTTCCCCGTTGTTAAATGTTATGATATAACATCAAAACACTGAAATTTTCTTTCTAGTCTCAAGCAGTATTAGAGTCTTTGTAAATCCTATAAGTTGCTAATAAAATTTAATCGAGTTGCTCTGAAAATCAAAAGTTGCTCCAAATGTCAAAAGGTGCCAGAAAGGTGCTCCAAATAGCAAAAGGTGCCAAAAAGTTGCCGAGCAACTTGTCTCAACTTGTGGCTGAGGCTACTCGCAAGAAAGTTGACACGCGACGACGGAATAGATAATTATATACCAGGGGAATATCAGGAACGAGTGAGATACAAACAGCACAAAATTCTTGAATTGTTTGAACTTCTGAATAATGCCGGGATAGGTGAGGCTAAGAATGCATTGGTAGTGCTAGACTGAAGAACCCCCAACCACCCCCTTCTCCCCTCGTATCACCGCCACACGTTCCCTGCAGGTTTTAAGACCAAACTGAGATCTGCACATTGCCCTCATTTGAGAAGGGACTCAGTCTGTCGTAATGTCGTGAAAGGACATTATACTATCCCTAGGTCATTTGGGATGTTTGCTGCTGGGGTGCCGCTTAGTTTGACTGAATGACAATATTCATAACAATGAAATGAAATATAACTTATATTAAGAAGAGCCAAAATTAAGCGGATATCCTGTACTAATCAGACGTGCATGAACGAACCTTTGCCCTTTTTTCCCCTTTATCTAGCTGACATGCCCGCAATCCATGGGTGTCCAGTTAATGTAGACCTTACTGTACATGTACTTCAAATAAACAAAGCACTGAGTTAAGTGTTTTTTCCTGTTGTTGTTGTTGTTGTTGTTTTTTCTACATAATGCGTTATCATTGAAAATGCAGAATAAGTTTTCTCTTGAAAAGAAATAGTCAGAATAATACATATTGAAACAGTTACCAGCTGAATTAAAAATACGCTTCACTGACGCTTAGCTTCCTTCTTGGATTCTTTGAGCAAGCATATTGTCCTTTTGAACCTTCTTTTGTCTCTGTAGTTTTTGTCATTTTCTTAATCAGTTACTTTTCAGATTGATTTAAGTAAACGAAACTGAAGTAAAGGACAAAGGTGTTTCCTGAGGCCGCAGTTTTTCATAGCAAATTATAATGGAACTCAATTATAAATCAGGAGTATTTTGGTCCCTGTTGCAGTTATTGTACTCCTTTGTTTTAAATCATTAACTTTAAAAAGTAAACTGGATTTATAAAGTACAACAGAAATGATACGAAAGTGTTGAAACAGCTAGAAAGGATTTTGGTTTTTGTATTTTATCATTTCTGTGCGTGGGTTCTAGTATGAAGACGTGAAAATGACAAAAAGCAAAATTAAAGCGTTGTCTCAAAGTAGTCGTCATTGACGTAACATTATTTTGCATCATTTCCAACTTAGCTTAGTTTTTAATAAAAGGAAATCTGCTCTTGTTCATAATAAACAGATAAAAATAATAAAGCTGAAATATCACACTTTCACTGTCAGCTATTATTTTCATTGTTAAGAGAGTTGTTTGCAAACGCGATCATGATACGCCTCATCAAAGCCAGAGCTGAAATGTTTAACTTTGTTCCAAGCATGTCAACAGCGATGAACATGGAAATTGTTGGGTAATCACGCTTTAATAAGCATAAACGTGAGACACTAACACAAGAATAGTTCCGCTCTGACGGCAAAAATGAAGCTGTTTGCCTCGTTTTTTCTACTTGGCCTATTGGTCGTCACATTTACCCATAGACTGCCAGATGAACAAAGCCTGCGAGAGAAGAGATGGTTTTGGCCACAGGTAACCTTTGTAGAGATTAAAAATCAAATATTCATCTCAAACATTGGAACAAAATTAGCTTGAAAAATTGTGCCTGAAATATAACATGTAAGAAAAATATAGTGTAAAGATCCTTTTGTTCAAGCCAAGCTTGGTCATTCCTTGTTTTCAAATGCAATACGTTAATTACGGCCTTATTTTTTAAGAAATCGAGAAAAAATCTGCTCAACGAAAATTCTTGTATGCAAGAATGTCCTTCAACTGAATCAAACTGTCCGGCTGAACATAAATTTTATGAAAAATCTCTTTATTCTTATGTCTTTAACAGAGATATTCTCCATAATAACGCAGGTTTAATCTATTCATCGATGACCGCGACTGTTTTGCAAACTTCGATGGGAAGGTTTCTTTAGGAGAGTATTGCGAAAAAAAATTCGACACAACCTATACTCGTAAAATTGTTTAAAGAGAAGAAGACCCTTTTTAACTTTCTTTTCTTGTCAAATCTGCCTGCAGCCATATTCCGCCCGAATAATTCACTGTCCTATCCCGCCCCGATTAGCAGCCTAAGTGTCTCCGAAAAAGGTGTTAAACTAATGGAAGAATAAGTGAAATAAAGGTTACTGATCACTCTTGGAAGAGAATGAATAGTGGTTATCAATTTATGTCATTCTATGGTAGGACCAATCGGTTACTTTCTCGAAGATGTGACAAAATCATTACCGCACTGTTTTAAGAGAGTTACTTGCTATAATTACACTATACAGGTTGTAATTCAACGGAAATTCCGCTTTTATAGGAGCTAGCTAGGCGCTCCCAGTAGCCAATTAGCACAAGGTTACGTGCCTATAATATATGGTATATTTTTATTCTGTTTATTAATTACCTATTGGAAATAATGATGATTGCTAAAAGCCCGAATGCAGTTGTCAGTTTCCTTTTTCAGAAATGTACTAAGGATTCAGATTGCGGAGAGGGCCGCTGTTGTCTCAATCCTAACTACTTTGGATTCTGTACGTCAAAACCAGGGATAGATGACTCGTGCAACCTTGTGGTATGCAAATTGTAAAAGCGTAGATTGGGAGTCCTAGGCTGCTATAGATCTTCCCCTTCGACCTCTTTCCCCCGCCTTTTAAGAACTGAAGAAGATCACACTGGGGCATGAAATAACCTGAGCAAGCAAATATTGAGGATCTGTGGAAAGGCATGACTTAAGTGCGGCGTTCTACGAAGACGTTTAATTGCTTTATATGAACACACCATCACAATTTTCTGGTATTACAGCGGTGATCATATTGGCGTGAACACCTAAAATATGTCTGGAATGTTTATTGTGATGTAACCAATCACAGACGAGATCATCACACCACAGAAACCACAGGCAACGAACGGTTTCCTATCTGTCACGGAACAAATTATTTTCATTTTGTTTTAACATTCAGTCTTTTTACAAGTAAACAATTGCTTTTCCTTCCTATTTGTTTACAGTATTTGCTATAATAGCGAAGAATACAGGTTTGAGCGATTTTGAAGTAAATTACAAAGCCGATGTGCCGGGCCTACGCACGCGACGGTTTGGCGCGCGAGTTTTCAAACTTTTTGTAACGATCGAAATCGGTGGTTACGCCTGATCGTAGGGAGTAGATAGTAGTTCGAAGGTTCAATCGTTAGTTCACACAAATCGAATCCCCTTGTTCTACAAAAAAATATTAGCAAGGATTGTGCTATCAGAAACGAAAACATCACGATTGTTCATTTTTTATTGTCTTCATGTGATATGTCGTTACATGGAAACTGGTCGCCGTCGCGTCGCGTTGGCTTCTAACACTTTTCTTTCTAAAATCGAACGATGTACTGGATGCGGTCCTCGGCACTGATCTTGGGGAACAGCGGTGTTTTAAATTCCTAATAAGGCAGTTTGTATCCTTAAACAAAACGAAAATAATTTGTTCCATGACCGATCGGAAACCGTTCGTTGCCTGTGGTTTCTGTGGTGTGAAGATTTCCCCTGTGATTGGTTGCAACATAAACATTCCAGACATATTTTAGGTGTTCACGCCAATATAATCACCGCTGTAATGAACAGTAAAATAAAACGTTCTTTTTTTTTGAAGATGAAGGTCTGAGCAAGAGGTCCATATCACAATGATAGATTAAACACGTCTAGCTTTTCTCAGGCCAAAGTAAATACCGTAAAATTCCGAGAATATGCCCCTCCATGTATAAGCCCCTCCAAATATAAGCCCCCCCGGGGGACTTGTACTTGGAAATTGCCCTCAAATACAAAGAAAAACAAAGCAAAAACGGTAAATTTCCTTCCAACTATAAGGCTAGCCCAATCGATTTTGAAACGCAAATTTCCCTCCGTAGATAAGCCCCTCCAAAATAAGCTCCTCAAAAAGGGCCTTCGAAAAATATAAGCCCCGGGGCTTATTTTCAGAATTTTACGGTATCGCTTCTCAAGGCCACCTTAAATGGTTAACAATAAACTCGCTGAATGGAAATATATGAAATGACTCATATTTTGGACTGCGGATAAAGATATAAAAGTGGAAATGCGAGGATCATTTCCTTTTTCAAAATAAACTCGCTGATACTATTTTCAGGGTTTTACAAGATGCTTCTGCAAAGACGGTCTGTCCTGCCAGACAGTAAAGAAGTGGCGATGGGGAACCACAACTTTAGCCTGGAATCGCTGCCGGCCAATCCCAACTGAACAGCCTGCAGGCTCTGGAGATTTGGATTGAAGAAGTGTACTGGCTTGCGTAGCTGGATTAGAGCAAAATTTCTCTTTAAAATAGATGAATAAAAAAATATACTTAGAAAAATTCTTCACTCAGTGCTTTGGTAAACATTGTCCCCAAGTAAAGGGACAAGTTTCATATTTGCGTGAACATTAATAGCTAACATGCCTGTCTATTTAATTTTGCATTTATTGCCGTTATTTCATGAAGTTCACCCCCACTTTTAACGGTGCCGCGTCCAAAACTATTGTCGTGTAAAACCGGGCTTTTAGAGACAAACCATGCATAATGAGGAGACTCGTATAGTATTAAAGCACGAAGTTTATGACAATGCTGCTAGTGTTTTCGCTATACTGGATACCTTGCCGGATAGCTCTTGCGCCGGTGTCAAAAACCATATTGTTCACACAAAAGAACGATGATGTTGGAGCAGTTTCTGTAACGAAGTGAAGCTGCACTGTGAAGATCTTGAAAGTGGTTAGCCTCTTAACGGAAAGGTTAAACTTTTTGTGCCACTCTTCTTGATAGTGTGAAAAGTTGTCCATGAGAGGCAGGAGTTTATTTTTTATGTCGACATTTTTGCCCCCTCATTAGCGTATCTTCCGTTAGTCGTTCCGTTAGTCTTTTTGCATAATCAAACGCCCCATGATGGGCTTACCATTCCTACGATTTTAAGTTGTTCAATTCCTTTTTTGATTTGTGCTCAGCGCAATTCCCTTTTTTCAGGGTTCTTAAAATAGTTTCTTAACGTTACGCAGCCCGCTGCAGTTTTTTAACATTTGCACTTGTAATTTTTGCATTGATAATTTCTATTTGCCTTTTTTACCGTTTTAGTTTCAATCCTTGCTTCTTATGTGATAGAGCTCAGGTCATCAGTGCCTCGTAAGTCCATTCCACATAGTTAACAACTCTCCGGTGTTCAATAATGTTCATTTGATTCTGATCTACTTGACAAATTTTCATCGACATCCGTTTTAAGTTTCTTTGTAAAGATTTTTCTAGTTTATTAAAAAAATTTTAAAAAAAGAAAACTAAAAAAAGAATCCGTTCGAGTAATCATGGTCAGTGGCAGATTCCATCGAAGAAAATCAGAAAAAAGTAAAACATTCTTCATGAAATAAGTTCCTCTGATACTAATGTTTTAAAAACTGCCTCAACTAGAAGGGAGAGATTTTATCCGCTACTGTTTGCAGTAAGTAAGTTTTCCTTTTACAAGATAATTTTGGAGTTGAATTTGCCACCTTCAGTTGCATAGTTACACTCAAAACTGCAGTTCACCTGACAAGTTGGGTCAGTTTGACCTTATTGGCCTTAAGGGAAAAAAACAGGTTTTTTTCACCCCTGGTATAGGTCAATATTTTATCCATCCCTTAATTGCATGATTTTAAATTCTTGACATTTGTCTTACTCATTTATTTTCAGTCCCATATAAATGACATGATATCATGCTGTACGCATGATTTACTTGATAATATATATTAATTTTCGTTTTTCTCATTAGCTGCTGAATGTCAACATTTACACTGCTGGGTCTAAATGTCTGAAAGGTTCAACGTTTTTCTTTGTCCTGTGTCGAGAGACTGCGTCGTATGTCGTTGTTCGCTCACGAAAGCAAAAGTAAAATGAAGGTAGCACTGCTGCTTTTTCTTTTCAGCCTTACGGCTGCTACTTTTGGGTTCAAAATCACGGAGGAACACTTGAAGGAAAAGCGATTTTTTTATGAGGTAAGAAATAATACTATATCCTCAAGGCAAATATTGTGCTTAAGTAAAGGTTTTTTGAATTGAATCTATTTCCTGTGGTGAATTAAGAAATTGTAAAATAACTGGAATGTGTGCGAACTCAAGTGTTGATCCATTCAAGAATGGGTTCAACGCCAAAGAATGATGCGAATTAAAAGTTAATTTTGTGGAGGTGTGTTAATGACCAGGGATGAGCTAACGTGAAACCAATACCGGAAAAATATGAGTTGGTAACTTTAAAACTACATGTTGAAGGAGAGTTATACCTGGTATATACTGAGTATACTGAATAGGATTTAAGGAAACGGGATGTTCCTGCATGGTCCTTCAAGATATCATGATAATTTTTCAGCCTCACTCCTCTTCAGCAATTTTACCCAGTCGACCAGAACGATTTTCCCTATTCATCTACCTTTGCTTCAACGAACAAATAAAACGTACTCACTAAAAACTGAACTCAATTATTGAATAATAAATCTTGAGAGGCCGGTGCTCAGCAATGGAAAACTGCGTCTTGCTCGAATCAGGCGGTTACACCAACTTTCCCGCGCAATATGTATAAAAGAACGAAAAAGAGTTTCTTATCGCAGAATTCTAACAACCTAATTACTGTTTAGTCTTTACTAATCTTTATTTCTGGGTAAAATCAACTAATAAACTCCATTTTTGTTCATTCAAAATATTAAACACCCACGTCGATCTGCATAATTCTCCATATCCTACTCAGCCTCATTTTTTAATTGCATGCTAAATAACCTGTGGTGAATTCTTTCCTATTCAATTTTCCTTATAGGGCTAGACAGTATCCAGAGATAAATTTGCTTGACGATATAAATGGACCTTGCTTGATACGAGAATTTTAATTCATTTTCTCTCCTCAAATCTCGGTTGTATTAGCTTAGCTGTTAGCGCCTCAGGCGTTTCTTTTAATAAACCCGACTAACAGGAATATAAACCCTACTTGATATGCTGTTGATTCAGGCTGGCGCCTGATTCCTAAAGCGTTCAAAACTTGAAACACACACACATTGTTACGATCTTGCGACGATCTGATCTTGCCACAAAATCAACAAAACAGGCTGTTGATTGTCTGTTTGTGATGAGGCAAACTGTAAAAATAAACAAGATTTAGGCGTTTATTTCGTTGCCTTTGTCCAGCCGTGTACGCAGAATACTGGGTTGCCCTCGAATCAGAAACCAAATAGTAATTGATATTATAAGGCAGACTCTTAAAATCCTTTTTTTTTTCCCAATACCGTTCGGAATAATCTGCAGTACCGCTCAGTTATAGTGCGCAGTATGCAACGGATAGTGAGAGTATCTAGTTACAATTGCCAGTCAACTGCCTCGATCACTTCCCTTCTACTCACTTCACACACAAAGCTCAGCGGGGTAAAAAAAAAACTCTTGGAATTAATAATAGACTGCAAAACAGTCCGTATTTTTGCGTATTCAAGTACGCGCGAGTAGTCAAACAAAAGGTCTGGGACGAGGCTGAAAACAGAGAGCGAGACTGGGGAGAGACGCGCTGCGCGCTACGCGCGTGCAAGACTCTTACGCCACGCTTTACCGATTTCTTTACTGATTTTGAGAAAAAAACCGACTGTTTTGCAGTCTAAATTAATAATTACTAATTTGACTTTCGACAATAAGCTAATGAAAGGTTCATCGATCAATAAACTACGTTAATAAGGCAAGGACGGCGAATTCAATTAATTCGTTTCTAAAAATAAACTGCTCGGTGAAAACGCCGTAAAACGACTACAAAGAAGTGCCTAACTGCAGGTCATGGACTCCTGACAGCATCATGTCATTAATAGGGAACTTAAGATAGAGACGTTTTCGGGGCGACGGCAACTTCAACCGGACGTGACATCATCATTTGTTGGATATTGCGCATGCTCGTACTCACCACCTTACCGTCGTGGTCCCCTCGGCGACGTGAAACTGGTCTGTTTGGCGTTGTGGCGAAAACGTGAGTATTTAACTTTCATTTCAATCAGGTTTGTTGCGTTTAGCAACCAACATTTTGCAGATTATCGTTCTTAAATTGTCCTTGTTTTCTTTGAGGCACATTTCAAGCTCGATTTCCAAGCTCTGTTATCTAAACTTACATCTTTGAATGTTTCTATGTTTTCATGTCACAGGGTCAAGATCCAACTTGGCAAACAGCCAACCGTAAGTGAGCTTAACATGGACAAAATTTTCCTACGAGCCAAATAAAAGTATCCAGACAAAAAATATGAACTCCGATATTTCAATTGTGTGTTTTTAGTTCGCTCTTTTCGTTAGAATATCGTATAAATGAAACGCATTGAAAATTATATAGAATAGTAGGTAATACCATGTACTAACTCGACGTGGGAATACTGAAATAAAGTTGTTGCCGTTGTTGTTGTTGTTGCATGCGAGTATTTCCCGGGAATTATTTCAATACCAAGCTAAGAATACGGTTCCTTGGTAGCATTTTAATGTTCCTGTAATTTGCAAGGCTTCGGCAAGCCTGTGGAGATCATTTTGTTTTTCAACACGAAATTCTGCCTTGAACTCAGCTGCATCCCACATGTTTTTTAGCGTGAACGGATCATAACTGTCCCAAGGAAAATCGGGATTTTTGGACTCATAATTTTCCCACAAAACGAGAAGCTCTTCATCCGATACATGTTGTCTGCATAGCAAGTATTTATTCTCTTAATTCTTTATGTGAAGCCATATTTTCCTCTTCGGTATTCTTCTAATTAAAGGCGCCGTCCTTCTGAGTTCACTGGGATGTTAATGTTCTATTTTTGACGGGAAGTGACGGCTGCCTTAGTTCCAGGCTTTCACTGCCAGTCCAGTCGCCGTCGCCCCGAAAACGTCTCCATCTTAAGTTCCCTAATTACGGGCGACAAGAGGAACCCATAATCCTAATCTCCAGGTTTTTATTACGCATGCGCCGCATGTATGTAGCCAGCATTTCGTTTGGACTTCCCCTCAGGATGAATGGAATGTCCAAATCGCAATTTGATCACAAGCGTATCGGCCTTCTACGCCTCGTAATCTGATCACGCCTGTTTTGACCAGCTGTCAAAACCGGACGCAACTCACAGCGCTGGAGCAAAGGCGTGTGGACCGCCGATCGTTGTCGCCCACACTCCGTAACCTTTGGTTATTACTAGTTTATCACGTTAATATGTAGATGGAACATGTGCTGCGAGTCTTTGTTATTCCGGGTTTGGAGAACCTGGTCCCGATTGCTCAAATGCCGGTTTGGTCGCTCTTTCTACCGGACAAATCGCCATTCAGTGAGTAAGAACCAGGGGGAAAGATTGCGTTATGCATTAGATTATAAGGTAGCGTTATCCGTCCAAAGGATTGCATGAACTATCTACCCTTTGAGCACCTGAGGCAAGTAGTCTATAAGCTGACTAGTCATGGAATGATTAAGATGAGATTAATATTTTTCTTTTTTGGCTTTGTTCACAGAGCTGTACCAAGGATTCAGACTGTGGTCCAGATCGCTGTTGTCTCAATCCAAACTACTTCGGCTTCTGTGCACGTAAAAGAGGACTCAATCAGTCCTGTAACTTCGTTGTACGTGATTTGATAAACGCTTGTTTTCATTTAAATCTTTACTGACCCTTTCAGGCTTAGAAATGTCAGTCTGCTTCATGATTCAGGTAGCCAAGCAGTCATTCGTTTAGAGTAGGGCATTGTACAATCAGATGTTTGGTTGTTTTGTATTGCTCTTTTTGCGTCACACCAAAATTGTTTTAAAAAGAGTTAGTAACAACAGTAAAAACCTTTAACCGCATCTTCGTTTTTCAGAGTTGTGAACAAAACTGATTCCTTCCGACAATCATAACGACAAGGATAGTTCACAAGTTTGTTTTTAAACCTTAAACCACTTAAGAGACTGATAGGAGCCCGGGAGGTTATTAAAACCCCGCATTTAGTCAACAACTAGGCTGACTTTTACAATTTTCAGGGTTTTACAAAATGCTTCTGCAAAGACGGTCTGTCCTGCCAGACGGTTAAAAAGTGGCGATGGGGAACCACAACTTTAGCCTGGAATCGCTGCCGGCCAATTCCAACTGAACAACCTGCAGTAGGCTCTGGGAGCATGGAGTACTGATAAAACTATACTATACACATAGATACATTCATGGCATCTGTCTCTTAGGGTACGCTGTGAATTGAAAACTTGAAATAAATAACTCGGAAAAATTCGTCCATCAACGACTAGTCCATCCCTTGATCTCCGTTATCACATGCGCAGGCGCGTGAGAAACCAGTGAATGTTGGTTGGTACCACGATTCCCAACGAGGAAGAAATAGCTTTAAAGCATTCCAGTCTGGACAGCCAGCTCAAAATTTCCCCCGCTTTCTCTCTCTGGACGTACTGGTCTATGCGCAAAGTGAATGAAACAGTTGATTTTGTACTGATTGACAGCCAGTTGTCAGATATTGAATAGGGGAGCGTAGAAGAGTTTTCATTTAAACAGTTTCAGATGTCATCCGCACGTCATATGATCGGCGTTGTACTGGGCGTAAACTGCATGAAGTTTTTGGCAGCAAAGCGATAAAAAAAGAGTGTGTGAGCCAGGAAGTGGGCGTTGTGTGTCGAGTCCCAGCCAAAAATAATTTGGGTAGAAAAAATCGCCAGCAAGCTATTATTCTTAACTAATTCCCAGCCAATTTTTATCTAAGATGCCATACTTCCCAGCCAGCATCACGATGCCTGAGGAACGGCTTTTTTGAATATCGACTCCACTGAGCACTCCTGAGGGTTACCCTAGCAAATCGGTTAAAGAGTAGCCCCTCTTTACAAGCAAAATTTCCCTGGTAGGGGGGTTAATTTTACCAGCTTTACTGGCGTATTTCGTCACGCGTGACCACATATAAGACTAAAATAAACATTCTTTGTAACGTACGTCCAAGGTTTGAAAGAAAACTTGAAGTTCTCTATGGAAAACACGTTAAATATTATTAAGATGTTTATAATTTAGCTCAGAAATTGGATAACTCCGTTCAAATTGTCAAGATTACTGGTCACGCATGACGGAGGAAAGTTGTCCCGGGTAGGCGAGTTATCCTTAGCAGAGCGTTTTACCCTCTTGCTAGGGTAACCCTAGCACTCAGGATGGTTACCCTAGCGCCAGAGTAACCCCATAAACCTGCCTTGTAAGCAGTAAAAGAAGAACAAAAATGTGTGAGTGTTAGGATAACCCTAGTACCAGGGCTCCCTTGTTACGCCGCAAAATGTAATAATCGCCCCAAATTGTAATACTAACGCAGAATGAAATAAGAATCGCCGCAAAATGTAATACTGACGCAAAATGTAATAACTTTAATTTCTAACGCATGAAGAAGTAGTTATAACAGAAAGTACTCTTGATTTTTACTCTCACAGTTACTATACGCACAATCGTTAAGAACGTAATTCTCTTCCCAAGAATTATACAATTAATGAAACGAAAAATACTTTTTTTGCCATGAATATTATTCGTAAGTAGCACTTGCCGTTTATTAGCATGTCCCCGTGAGTGGCTTCTAGGATGCAGTCTCCCAAAGAGGAATACCTACAATTTTCGTGATTCCAATGAAGTGTTTGAAGAAACGTGGTAACAAGCAACCAAAGACCCTTAAAAGTTTTCGATACTTGCCTCGGAATAGGTAGCCCTCGGAAGAAGGTTATCAGAGACTCACAAGTAGCCAAGGGTCTGAATGCATGTAACAGGACTTTAAAGGCTATTTTGGGGAAAGGATGGGTTTAAACGATTATCGAGTCAAAGATCTGTTAATAATAAAGATGATTGTCGACTGAGGAACACAGATTAGTGAGAATTTGTATTAATCGCGACCATAATACAGCTCGGGCTTTTTTAAATTTGAACTTAGTAGTACTGAGCCGTTTAATGTTCAAGCTTACATGAACATGTTCCTGTAAAGATAGGTCTTCCTTTTTTCTCGGCGTGGGGCAAAACGTTATTAACATTATAATAAGCAACTCTAGTTTCTTTTCCCAATTAACTCCCGTTTGACGTTATTTGGGGCAGAAGGTTCTAAACGCACTTTGCAAAATTTTTTTGAGGTATACCAATGTAAGAATGTATATTGATAAATATTTTAGAGAGGAAGGCATCAGGTCATGGCCGCAACCGCATAACCAACGTTTCATAAAGGTGTTTTGTCGTTATCGAAAATTAAAGGCTGCCCACAACCACAAAATTACGAAAACTGAAAATCAATGAAACACCGAAATAGCATTCAGAGTCAGATTATTCGTTAGCCATCTTCTCCATGAGAACATGTTGTTTAATTTTGTATTTGCAGACATTAAAAGACGGCCTTTGAAGACGCAAAAAATTCTGGAATAACATCAGAAACGTGTTATTGTTTTTAAATTTATTTCCTGGGTCAACCTTGCTTCTCTGGTTCGATTGCTTGTTTCGTCAGGAAGGGTTTTTTTCACCTGGTTTCGGCGATTTGTCGAATTTGGTCATCTCAGACAGGTATGCTTGTCACCCATTTTCGTGTGGAGCTCGATTGAAACTCACCGCACAACAGAAAATGACCCCGGTCGCTATTGGGCACTAAAATGTTTGTCGGAATACCCTCTATTTTAGTGCCCGGGTAATTTGCATCGGTACGGGTATCTAGATTAGACGAAGCATTACTTACAAAAGGAATTTATTGGTCTTGTTACATAGCTAATTGTGGCTGGTGAATCTATAACTTTTAGAACTTTCTGTCTACATATTTTCCAGTTTTTATCCATAATCGTACATGCAGCATGATTTCCCGGTTGTTACTACATGCAAGTGTATTATTTTGTCCTGATCTCCCAGAATTATGAAGCGATTTTAGGGGTGAAGTTGAAAGACTTGATTTAACGTCGCAGAATTAAACTGTAAAACTTGTGCCCCTATACTCCCTTCTACAAGCAATTATAAGCTATATTTTGTAAAAAGCCAATCCTAATCTTAGGAATAGTTTCTCTGCATCATGTATATAGGTTTCGCACTATTTATTATCCTCAATATCTTTATTGTTGTAGATATTAATTAACAAATAAAAAAAGCCTCAGCCGTGCTCTATTCTGTTATAAAGCACGCAGGAAACGACGAGAGCATGAGAGAAGTCGGGAAACACGAGCCGGAGGCGAGTATATTCAAGACTTCCTGAGTGCTCTCGTCGCTTCCTGCGTGCTTTATAACAGAACAGAGCACGGCTGAGGCTTTTTTATTTGTTTTATGATAAAGAATCCGACAATTTCCCCACGCATTCGCTTGTTATTTTCAAAACAAACTTTATTTCCAAAGCGAAAAAGTGTCATCAGTGTGCTTTTTACTCTCATAAGGAACAAAATTTTTAAATGCATAAATTAAACGTCGCAGAATTGTAGGCTTTGAACTCGGTTGAGTTGTTGAGTTTATAACCACGAGACGAGACAGGGTCTAACACTGGAACAAGAAGTGTTCATCAAGAACGACACCCATTTTGTCCCTGCAAGTACCGCTCATTGCGCATGATCTACAAGTTGTATGACGGGTCGGGACGGGTAGGAACGATGCAAGTGTGATTGGTGTGGGAAACACCTAACGTAATACCTTCAAATTTCACCTGAAAGGGAGGGGGTGGGGGATTAAGTTAACTTTTCTTCCGCGAATCGCTCTAAACAGATAAAACATGGTAACGGTCTTGATCAATCTATCAAGCAACAACTTTATACATGTACCTGCTTTAATAGCTGATCACACTTTATACTCCAATCAAAAGCAATAATCTATCAAAATGTTTATATATAACGTGGAAGATTATCAAAAAAGAAATTAATGAACATAATGAATTCTAGCAACCACTGTCATCAAATACTTATACTAAACACTGAATACTAAATGCAATTTTGTGTCCAAGTCGATCGTTTCTAACTGATCGATGTTTTTTGACCGATTAGTGTTTAAAATAGTAGTAAATATATACACTTCAGAAAAGGCTGCTGTTTTAAAAGTATCCATTCCTAAATTAAGTTGTGAAATGACCTAATGTATACATTATCAACATGAATAATAAAAGAAAAAAAGTTGATTAGCATACCAATACGGATAAAGGCTTTGTACTACTTAAAAGTAGTATTTATAATAATAAGTACCTAGCATATTAAGTGTATGATCTTCCAAACGGAAGCACTACAACAAAATGTTATAAGCAAGGTCAATCAAGTATGAGTATTCTTATCAAAATACTTCTTACTAAACACCGAGTCTACAGCAGCTCATTCTAAATCCAACAAAAATCTACTGCCATATTTTTATGTCTAAGATTGTGGTTTTACGAGATAGAGCGGTTTTTACTCGAGTGTCCAAAGTAATTCGCGTTTACTTCGGTTTTGCTTTACTTCGTTAAGCGATAGGTTAAAGAACCTTTTGCCTCCTTGTCATTCAGTCAGAAGTAAAACCAAAACAATCGTGACTTGCTCGCACACGTTTTCCCGCGCTTAGCGTCGGTTACATGTATTTTCTAGACTTTTGATTGGTTCACAGTTTGTCTGCATAATTTGTGACTGACCAGAGAACTTACTTTGGTTTTGGTTTTACGATACTCAGTTGAGTGTGTCACTGATGTTCTTACCACATTTTGACTTTTTCCGTGATCTATTTGTTTTGTTTAATAAACAAAATACCATCTATGCGTCTGTCCTCTAATGGTGTGATCATAAGTGAGTGCCAATCAAAATACGTGCATAATTGAGCTTGTTATATGATCTAAGATCTAGTGATCTAGTGCATACTAAACACTACGTACCAGATGTTACTGTGGTATTTAAGAAGATCGAATTCTTATAAAATGCCACCCGTCAATGCCTCTATATGTCCAAGACCCGGGGGGGGGGGGGGGTACTGCCATATATGGGCTATATGGGTATGTGCCGCTGTGAAGGGTATGGTTTTCAAGCAGTTTACTCTAGGATAGGGTATATAAATCAGAGCGTTTGGGTCTAGAATAGGGTATCATTTTTCAGGAAACTGATCAGTTGGTTGAAGATTTAATCTAGACTGAGGAAACAGCTACTCTAGGATAGGGGGATTTTGGGAGTTTACTCTAGTATAGGGAAGCAAAATTCAGCTGAACTAGCTCTGGTATAGGTCAAGGGTTCCAGGGTCCCAGCGGCACATCCCCACCCAGAAATTCTTAAAGTGCCCCCCCCCCCCCCCCCGGGGTCCAAGACTATGGTTCTAACTACTTGGCGTTTCCATTATAATAGAAATGAACAGTTCTAAAACATTAATCTTTCGGTCATAAGGGGACTTCATAGTTTAGGGCATTGGAGGGGGTCATTGTTTTGGGAACTTAAGAAGGAGGCCGTTATCAGATAATAAGAGAAGCCTTAGGAGGAATGCTTCAGGGAGTGGCAGATATCTGTGCGTCGCACTGAAGATGGGAATAATGTAATATTTCCCCATAAATAGGGGCTTGATATATTTGGAAGCGCGACTTACCAACGGACTTTTGTATCCCTCCCTCCACCATGCTTGCCTGCGTGCAGACGTCTCGTATTTCCTTTGTGTCTGCAGGCAAACACCCTGCATGCCCTAATAAATGAAAGCCCTCGAACATTCTGCCTTCAGGTATCACACCAAGAATACCTTACTACACAAACTCTACTCGATAAGATTACTGAAAAAGAAATGCCTTTTTGTAGCATTTGCCGTAGTCTGCTACACAGCCGTTTTTAGTGTCGTCACGCAACGCTCCTCCCCAACTACGCAACGCTCCTCCCCACTAAGTTGGGGAGGAGCGTTGCGTGACGACACTAAAAACGGCTGTGTAGCAGACTACATTTGCCGTAACTCTTGGAAGTGATATTAATTAAAGTTCATGTCTCTACTCTGCATTGCTCACTTCCTTAGAAGATAAAAATGGCGCGAAACTCCTGAGAATGTTTCATAGCATCATTTAGTTTGTGCCTTTACTTGACATTAAACAAAGAATAAAAAAATACCCCTTTTCTCTCTAGTTTTAGTACAATTCTAATAGCGTACTAATGCAAATACTGCACTATAATTGCCTGACCTATCGTATACTATCAGCCATTAGTGTATAATGTCTGGATTCAGGAATCGTCCACATAACGGGAAAGTTTTCTCGTCTTTCCGATGTTTCGGAGGAAGATTTGGAAACACTACAGGATACAGTAGAACCCCAGTAACTCGAACTCGGATAACTCGAACTCTCCCGCTAACTCGAACTGAGTCTCAATTCCCTTGGATTTGACCCAACTTTTCAGTCATTTTTACTTGGTTAACTCGAACTCGGATAACTCGAAAACCCCGCTAACTAAATTTCGTTTTCCTTGATCAAAATTTACCCTGATAACTCGAATTTCTGGTTCTTATAACTCGCCACGGATAACCATTGAGATATCCCATTAGCTCTTCTTATCTTGTGATCGAATTCTAACACTACAACAAAGGCTGGAGCAATTTGATTTTAATTACTGCAACGAACATATCACGTATTTGACAGTTATTTACCGATCATAACAGTGATACCGGATGCGGTGTCTTTGCTGTCACAAAGAAAAAAACAGTGCTACAGTGCAGTAAACGTGTATCCATTGGAATGTCTGTACAAACACATACTGTATATTCCCGGTTTTTTTTTTTAGCTTGAGAGTTCTTCAGTTGCTGAGTACAATTACATAATGTAAACTATCAATTATTAACCGGGAAAATTGAATATTTCAATCGACCCCGATAACTCAAAATCCCGCTAACTCGAACAGTTTTTCGTTTCCCTTCAGAGTTCGAGTTACCGGGGTTCTACTGTATTTCAGTTTTTAAAAAGGCTGAAGAAAGGAAATCGGTTATTATGTGACTTTAAAGCCTCAAAATTTTTCATTAAGCTGATGAGCGTGCGTAAATAGCTAGAAGTTTAGTAGTTGATGAGACCTTCTGCCTCATCAACTACATGTATCACGTCATGGAAATCTCGAGCACATGATCTAATTGTTAAATAAAAACCTAACTGGAAGTTTGGGAGAACGGAAAACACTGTGAATACGACCCGCCGGCGAGTGTTGCTACAGTTTTTTCGAGTTTTCTCAAGCTTTCACGAGTGATTTTGTGACTCAATAGAAACGAAGAGAAAACGCTGGCTGATAGAGAAAGGAAAAGCACTCGTTAACTTTGGTAATCAAAATGTAAATTCTCGTTGCTCGCGCCATTATCACTTCAACAGCTTTTGCTAGTTGTTTTTCTTTTCTTATATAGAGTTAGAGAAGTACTGCTTTTAGTTCAAGCTTTGTCTCAAAGTGTTTTCTAATTACTAGTTTTGTTGAGACCAATAGTTGCTGAGAATGCTAAGATCTTAACTCTCTTCTTCAGTTAATTGATCACGTTGGAACTGTGCGAGCGAAACTTATTGACACTAATCTCAAAGTCTCCACACTTGCCAATCCCTTTGGGTGGTCGGAGCGGATCGGGAGAAGTCTCATTGACAATTATTGCCATTCCCTCGAGCTGATGCACCTCTATGTGGCAGTGAAGAAACCAGTAGCCGGGATTATCAGATAGGAAATTGATGACAACGTACCCCCCAGCAGGGAGCATAACTGTGTCCTTCCTGATCGTATGGCTATCGATAGGAAAATGCATTGGTTCTATTTTCCATCTTGGTCTGGTACATCTCCTTTTGTCGCAGCCCTCTTTAGTACAGTGGATGTCATCGCAGTATATATCACTGTTGTGGTTTTCAATGAAACCATTTGTTTTGTTATATTCTGGATATCCAACATGAACAACATGAAAAGTATGGCCATGGAGATGAATGGGATGAGCATTGTGGTAAGCACCAATTGCCGAAAAAACCATTTGAATAGTTTCCCGATGTGGAATGTCTATGACATGGACACATGAACACTCGGGTGTCGAGGGATTGCAGTCAGCCTTAACGTCACACTTTGTGTCCTTTTTTAGAAACTCTTCATTTTGGGTTTGGGGAGGAAAGGAGGGGAGAATGAAATTGCGCCCATTGACTGCACTAGTTTGAGAGTCACCCTCAAAATTGAAGTTGATGAAATGTCTGCAACCTTTGCAATCCATTGGGCCTCTAGGCTTTGCATTTGGAAGCTCATCAGGTGGAGTTGGCTCAAGTAAACGTAGGCTTTGAACATTAGTACAGATAATGTAATATAATGGATGAAAGTTCTTAAATGGGCAGTTGACTGCTTTGCATGGTTCATTCTTGGTGCACTGTATAGGAGGAGACTTTTCTTTGATTTCTTGGTATTTTGTTGATGGTACATTATCATCCGGATCATCTGAGTCCCCATTCTGTTTGTAGTGTAAAATAGCCTCTGCCACGTGTCCTAGTGACCGGAAGGGTGGCCCAGCCCCACTTCTATCAATCTCCAGAGTCTCGGCACGCATCCAGTAGTCTTTCAGCCCAAATGTATCTCTTGTACTAAGAAGAAAGTCATACCTCTCTCCGGAATGGATGATAATGTAATCAACGTTTTCTACAGGCCGAATCCAATAGCCGTCAGTACCCACCACAGTCAGTTTATGGCCATCAATGGAGAAGCGGTAAGCATACAGCCCTTGGGCTCCAATTAGCCGAAAGCGATATGTCTTTTTAGCCTCGACAGTAAATATACTCAGTCTTGTCTTGACGTATGGAACATCAACGTGCCTACCTTTCCCATTTATAATTCCCGAAAAATACGGGACAGGCCCAACCTCTCCTTCTTCAAAACTACGTGTGGATTCGTACCGTTGATCATCTGGAGTGGGCACCTCGCCAAGCGACTTGTCTGGATAAAAGCCCAAGCCAGCGTGGATCTGTGTGAAGAGGTCCAGGGATGACTCATGTTGCCAGTCTAGAAGCGTTAAGGTGTGCTTTTCTGGAAGGTCTTCAAATGCACCATGCTCTTGGAGTTCGGCTTTGATTGTCTCCATTCTTTCGGGTATTTCTTTAACTATAAGTGCACCAAAGAACCCATCTGTCCTCTGAGCACCACTGTGAGAATGGTACCAAAACGTCCCAGAAGGACGAGCAATGTACATGTATGAAAAGCTTGATGAAGGCCCTATCTGACATTGGGTCACTTGTCCTACACCATCCATCCAAGGTGTTCCTCTCTGGTGCATCCCATGCCAGTGAATTGAAATACCCTCAGTGGTAAGATTGTTGTGAACATGAACTACAACAGTTTGCCCTTCGTTAACTATCAAGGTAGGTCCAGGAATCTGTCCATTGACGGCTATCGCCAAACGATACGTTTTACCATCTACAAACTGGGGATTAGTGCATTTGGTGCTGTCCTGTGTTGAACATGTTCTACTAGTTTGCAGAGGCATAGGAGTCCCATCATCACCGAAATAATAGATCACTCCCTGAGATCCTCGCATAGCAATTCCTGTTGGTTCATCCACCGATAACTTTTGATAGCTGGTGAAGGTTCGAATTTCATCAATTTCAAGGTTAAATCTGCAAACCTCTGCATTTGAACTGCATTCACAAGTTGGATTGCCATATTCACAATTAAGGGTTTCTTGAACTACCCATGTTAGTTTGATGTCTTTCGCATTGTAAGGATATTTGTACTCTTCATTAGCATCAAGCCACTTGTTGAGGTGTGGATCACTTGTCAGATTCTCGTACTGCTTATCACCAGTCTTAGCAGAAGTGCGAATGGATGCTATGTACCAACCGTCATCTCCTCCATATTGAGTTTGTAGGTGAATTTCCTTAATGTCAGGTAGAGACACGCACTGTGTAGTTTTAAACCGGCTTCTAAAGTGTAACTCTTGCACATAAGATTGGTCTCGTTTCATAGGTCCTTCAAGTTCTGCCTGACATTTTTTATTATTTGATAGAAAGACAACTATCAAGTGATTCTTTCCATACTCGTTAGAGAAACTAGCTCCCCACTTGTCTCCCGTCATTGCATCTACACGTATATATGTGATACATGATCCTGCGACAGCATTGGTAAGGAGGTGCTTTTTGGCATTGTATGGGTAACGATATTCTTCATTGCTGTCCACCCACATACTGAAGCCTGGATCTGTGGTCAGTTTAGTGTATATTTTATTCGCTCCCATGCTGTAGGTGTCGATCGATGCTACGTACCATCCATCAGTACCTCGAGCCTCGAGATAAACTTCCTTGATGTCCTTTTGAGTGCAGATGAGTTGCGGTGTAAAATCACGGTAGACATTCAATTCTATTTTGTATTGCAAACCTGGATACTTGTCATATTTCAATTCTGCTCGATACTTCATGCGATTGTTCAGGACGATCACCAGTTCTGGATTATTACCCCAGCGACGCCGTTGACCTCCTCCGTACACGTTGCCCGTCATTGCTACAACCTTTACATAAGCAATGGATCCTATGTAGAGAGAATGCAAGAGCCATTTTGTTACCTAGCCAAATACACAAGAAATTGGTGTTTCTCTTGAAATCAGATGATATTTCAAACAAAATTGAACTTTCAAATGGCCTCAACCTAGGAAATGATAAGACCAAACGGTTGCTAAATTGAGTCAAATGGCCTCCACCTAGGAAATGATAAGACCAAACGGTTGCTAAATTGAGTCTCAGCAATGTAATCATCTTCCTCAAATCATCAAATTACATGTTCACTGTCAAATATCGTCAAAGGTGCATCTGGACTCCAACTGTCAGCGTTTTAGTGAGAGAAATGTGGGAAACTGTAAAATTATTTAAAAAGTTCCCATCCTTTGAGTTTCTTCCCTCAACAATTTCATACATGTTTAAGGAATAAAGCTTAGCTTCTCCAATATAGCTCAAATCCTGTATTTCCAGTCTATTGTGCCATTTTACAAATCCAAAATACATGCAATATCCAGAATGTATTCCCTAAATTGGCAGAAAATAATTAGGAGAGTTATAACTTCAAAGTTACTTATTTTATGTCAAAAGTTTGGGACTGGGAAAAAAAGAAAATGAAATAATAATTAAAACATCTAAAGTATGAAAAAATTACCTTACCTTTCTCAAGAGCCCTTAAATGATCTTCATGAAGGTTCCTTGGTTTGTCTAAAAATTCTTTCAGCACATCTAAAGAAAAAAAATCTACAAAATTATATTCTAGGTAATTGGATTAGTGGAAGCACACTCTAACATAACTCACAGAACAATTAATCAATTAATGGAATAAGGGCCTGCATGTCTCCTCCCACTCCACTTCCTCTTTTGGATTGATTGAAGAGAGAGAGAGATCTACAAAACCAAGGTTAAAAAGGTTCCACTACTTAGTGTCAATCAAGGTCGTGTTCTATTGGGACCAAACATTTGCAGTTGGTCAGGCTTGTTGGGTCCTTTAGGTGTCCTATTGAGTAAAAAAATGTATTGGGTGTCTTGGCTGAACAACCATTTCAATATTGAACTTTCAACCCTGTGTAAAGAGCTGTAACCATTTCAGCAAAAACGGTTAGAGTATTGTTGTATTTGGAAACTTCCATCAAATCAGCTGCTATCTTCATTGTTCTAATCTTTTGGGACACATGTGTAAACACTTGAAAAGCTTTGGAGTGTAGAAAATAAAGTGAAAATAGCAATGAAGAAATCAGAACTGAGCCTATTATTACTTGTTGTGTACAAAAGTAACTTCTAGAATCGGTATTGGTCCAACCTTAAGCAACACCAAAACCAAAGAAACCACAAGGACCAATCATAACAGATGCATTCAATTGCAACATAGAAGTCCAGTCAGAGCTTAATTTTAGAGTCTCTAACCTTGCAATCAAAATTGAGCTTCTCCCTTTCCAAAACTTTGCTGAAAATACTTAACTGCTCACTAATTTATCCACACTTTATATTTCATCCACAACTGTAATAGAGTTTGTGCCATGAACTACAAGTCGAATCTTCCTCACCATGAGAGTTAAATTTGAAACACATGCTGTTAGAGTCATGAGTTCTTCCCTACGCTAGTCTTGTCCTTTGTGTTCTTAACTTCCTTGACATAAACTTGCTGAGTTAAGCCAATTTAGGTACTCCGTCAAAGATTCCCTCTTGCTTCAAAGGTTTAATCACCTTTCTTTATTTAACCACAAAATTCCTAATTCAAGTAAATGTATCTGGCACTAAACGCGAGAAAACAGGCGCTACGAAGTGGCGATTGGTTTTAGTATCTTACTGATCGAGATATGGGTGGAAGTATATGATTCATCATAAAACATGGTAAAATCAAAATCAAAACAAAGACACATAACGTTTGATAGTCTGGCTTACAAAAAGGTCTGCATTAGCAAAATAGTCTAAACAAAGGAAAGAACTTTTTTCGTGGATTCACTATAAGCTGCAGTTGCCTTTCTGAAAATCCTAGCTCACCTTTGATCGCGTAATAAAAAGGAAAAAATTTTCCCACCATCAATTTTACCATGTTCTGAAAGTTCCAGGTACATTTTACTAAAGAAACTTTACTATTACCTATATGATCACAATTAATCTTGAGAATCTCAGGAAATCAATGCCCCATGCAGACTAGGTGCCAGTGCCCAGTTCTCAGGAACAAGCACTTAAATAGATGTTGCCCGTTGTTCAGACACCATAGCACCATGCCCTGGACTGAACATCTTCCATCCTCCCAGAGCAGTTAGTTGGGGTGGGATGAAGTAAACACAACAAAACTTGCCACTTTTAAGGACCAATTCTTTTCTCATTTCCTCCCAATGGCTGCTGCCTGATGTAGTTCATTGTTCAGACACCACTTACACTGTACCATGCCCTGGACCAAGCATCTTCCTTTCTCCTAGACCCAGGAGCTGAGTTACTGTATTTGGGGTGGGACAAAGTAAATGCAACAAAACTTACCACTTTTAAGGACCAATTCTTTTTTTAATTTCCTCATGAGTGTTTTGCCTGCAAAGTTGTACAATTCTCCAAAAATTGGGGAGAGTGGAGTTTAGTTTTGCTGGCATCCCCAGACCCCCTGGCACTATGGCTGTAACTAATTATAAGTACAACTCACTCGAGGCGTAGTATCCCTAAAAAATATGGGAGACTACTTGTTGTACTCACTAAATGTACTTAATATATACTGTACATAAATACTGATTAAAATATATTTCTTAATAATCTCCTCACCTTTTTCAGGAGACCGGAAATTGCTTTCGGGAAATTCCCTTGAATTCTCGAAAACCTCTTTGGGTACGTCTAAGGGGAGAAGATCACCAGAAAAGAAAATGTGATTTAAAGACTTGAATTAACTATTAAGAGGTACAAAACTAAATTCCAACTTAATGATGATAGGTAATTAAGTGTCAGTCAGTTTTCCTATCAAAATCCACAGCTAGTTGTTGTAGTCATATGCCATCTTATAATCAATCATGACCAATTTAAAATTTGTTGACATGATAAAAATGCTTATTTGACTGAGGTAGATTGGACCAGACAGGAAATATTTGGCTCTGGGTCAAGCTGCATAGAACTCGCTTAGAATGCGTTTAGATTAATGATGATATGGGGCAGCTAGTTTACTTCTTACCCGAAAAAAATTATGCATGCCAGAACGCGTAAATTTTGAACGTGTAGTACAAACATACTCAAATTGCATGAAAAACAACATACATATTGGTCATTTTTAGTTTCTAAGAAAGACAGAATGTTATGAGGCCAAAACTAGTTGCTACGGAATCTTCCAAGATTAATTTCTGCACCACGGAGGTTAGAATAAATAATTTCTATTTACTAGCATCTAATTTTATTTATTATTTCCTTATTAAGTAGTTTTGCCTTCAGTTTGAACGTTGGCCGCTTTTGAAGAACAATTATTTTTAAATTCCTCCCAAGAATTTTTGTCTGAATTATGAGTGTTATCAAAAAATAGTACCATTCCCCTGAAACAAAGAAGGAGAGAGCAGTTGTCACCCCCAGACCCCCTGGCTTATATGCCTACGTCTATTCACAAATCATCTTTTATTTTCCCTGTTACTAACTGTAACCAGCTGGAGTACCACACTCTGTTGTCTCCCTGAAAAAGATGAGAGACTACTTGCCTATTTGCTAAATACTCTACTTACCGGTACTTTCAGCAAGAGTATGGAATTTCAATCCAGGAAATTCCCTTGAATTCTCAAAATCCTCTCTGGCTAAGTCTAAGGAGAAGAAAATCAAATAATATTTATTTATCAATTGAACAATGCCAGATAAAATAAAATAAAATAACTAACTACAAACAGCAGGGACACCACAATTTTATTGCAAAAAGGTAGCCAATTACTACCAACCCAGATATAAAGAGGTTAAGGCTAAAACTACTATAGATAAGTTACCTTATTATGTGAGCTATGTGGTCCCACAATTGCTCCAAGCGAAAACTTAATAGCACACTCCAGGAAAGAGTGATAACCTGAGGTGAGAGTGGCGCATGTGCTTCGATGGGATTTGGCAAACATTCTTGTTTACATTTTTGCAGCCCAAATGATCCCATAGATGCATGTGCTCCTGCTGTGACCCTGAGCTTTCATTTTTTTTTGAAGTGAGCCTTCACAAAAACTTCTCATGAGGGCCATATACATTAGTGCAAACCTAGCTATAATAGCCTTGCCAGAGAGGTATACAACCTCATATTTTGCCCAAAAAATTGTACGATTCCCTCAAAACAGCCCTGGGCATTATTGCCCCCCTGACCTGCCCTGGCTGGTACACCTATGACTGTTTTACAAGTCATCTTTTATGCATGACTGTCTTACTGTCTTGTATATTTGGATTATTGTAGCATTTTGTGTTCCACTCTTTTTGCCTCTGGACTTTATGAATCGTATCATTTTTTATTTTTTTATTTTTCTTATTGTTACTTTCTATTCTATTTCTATGTAACCTTGGTGTTTTTTTCGTTCGTGTTGGGTTTAATTGTAATAGCTTTTCCCACAGTGATATTCAGTCATATTATAAGCTGCTTACCTGGTGAATGAGCATTGCTGACCTTTGTATTTAAGTCCCTCAGTTCTGAAAAAAGAATTATTTTAGTAAATGAGAGACTGGAGGGTTCTGATGGACGAAGGGTAGGAGGGAAGCAACAGTGTTTCTCAGGGTCGTATTTCAAAGAGAAAACTCTTCATTATGATTGGCTGAGAGTAGGGCCAAGATATTGAATATACTGAATTCAGTTCAAGTGATCTTTTAAGATAAAATATTATTGTTTTAAAAAACAATAATATTTTTATAAACTAAACATTTACCAGGTTGCATGTAGGTAGCATCTGGCAAATCCAGAAAATTCCTTTTGAAGTCCAGCAGACGTTTGTCTTAATTTTCGAAGCTGCATCATAGCCATGTCCCTGTCTTACCTTAGTTTTTATAGCTTTAGAGAATCGAATCTGAGAGAATGGAAGGACTTTGACTCATCGACTTTGAGACCTCGATGCTGTCGATGTATGATTTTTCCAAGGCAGAGTATTCTTTAGCGGCATTTCTTACGGCGCCCGCCACATTAATCCGATGCCATTTGCCTGCTGGACAAACTTCCGAGTTCTTTCGGAATGGACATCGTATGCCATCGTCTGTGCTTCGTCTGGTTACGAACATTATACTCGGTGTCAACGCGCGCGTTACACCACTCTGTCCACCAAAAAGTGGCCCACCGCTCTGATTTTCGCACAAAGCAACTCGAATGATTGTACCAGGGTCCCCTAAAATCGTGCGTTATGCTTTTAAGCATCAGCCCCACCGCCCCCCACTTCTCAATAAAAAGTAGACTACTATGCTCCTAATCATAATTATGCTTGACTGTCCCTGTTATTCTCGTTATTATGCCACAAAAGAGTTTTCTCATACTCTTTCCTCCCCCTCTCTCCCACGAAACAAGCGTAATTTTCATAACATGTTAGCAACACAAAAGTACTGAAATAACTAATGAAATAATGAAACTGAAACCAACGCTGCACTCCCAGAAAAGAATGCGATATTCATAAATAAATCAGTAACACACTGACACACACATAACCCAAAGGATAAAAAGTAAGGTAAAGTTGGAAAGTAGGTACTTGTAATGGCAAAAAACTGCGTAGAACGTTAAATTGGCTCGGCAATTTAACAATTCTCTTTAAATAAATGGGCCCTGGTAGCTAAAAAAAGCTATAATTTTTTTTAAAAAAATAGTTCTTTTCTTCGAAAAAAGGCATTGTTATTCTGGCAAAAGTGTAGTATTATGCTGGCATTTATGCTTGATGCTCCACAGATACTATTATTCTCGAAATTATGCCGGTAGAAAAGTATTAACCATAGACTGAAGAAAGTCCCTAAGTTTTTTCAAGGCCGAGAAAAAATTTTCACGACAAATATAGTACACTCAAGCAAATCAAAGCATCGTTCAAGAGGACGACAAAAACTGATATAAACTCAATACATAAGAATTAACGCTTCTCAATGCCCTCTTTGTCGTTGCGTTACTAACTGGCAGGTAACGCGCCTCTCATTAAAAGTTGACAACCGCCATGTTGTTAAACGCCGGCCACGCAGGCGATTAGGGAGCTTAAGCAAACCACGACGGCAAGGGCAACGTAAGCGTAACCGAACAAAAAGTTTAATGAGCTGAGCAATGGCCGTGCACGTGCGTCATAAATCTTTGTACATTTCGTAGCCGTCCTCTGCAAAACAACGTGAAATGTCAAAGTTCTGCGTATTTTGGAGAACGTGAGCCACGACGACTATTTTTTCGTATTTCTTTTCCGAAATGATATTTAGTTTGACCGATCGGCGTACTAAACAGATCTATATATTGTGCTAAATTGCTACTTTCAAACAATAAAGCATGTCTTCCCCCGGGTTTGAAAATATGGAGAAGTAAACAAAAGGAAAAGAAAAACTAAACAAAACAAGCCAAAAACGAACAAAACAAAACAAAAACAACATGAAAACATGACAAGCAGAAAGGTACTAAAGAAGAAAAGACATTGCTTGGAATTTTCTAAGGAGCGTTGGTCCATTCCGTCGAAAAAGGATTTTGCTTGCCAAGTTGAAAATAATTTCAAGCAACCCGTTCATGTCCAAACTACTGCCACGCAGACTGACTTAGTTTTACCTGCTCCGTCATCCGAGGTAAGTGGTATAAATCAAGACGGCGGATTCGCTCTCCATACGGACAAATTACATGACTTCTGTGTCAATTTTACCAGCGCTGAAGAGCAAGATGCTAGAAAATGTGGCAGCCTTACCGAAAAGTTTATTGAAAACAGAGCAATTCATAAAGTAGTTAGTGTGTTTGAAAGCAAAAATCACAAACTTGATAAGTTAACGAGTAAGAATCTCTCCCTATCAAGCCATCGTCGTTTTGGATTTCGATTTCTGAAGTTATGCGAGATGCTGTTTCAGAAAGCAAATGCAGTGCCGGGATGTGGAAAGTCGGGACAGTTCTCTTTTAAGAAAGAAACGGAGCCACAGACAGGAATACTTAAGTTGGAATTTATTTGCTTTGAATGCGAGAAACTGTTTAGTAATTGTCTAGCAACAGCCAGACTATTCTTGCCCGTAAGAAACCAAAGCGCTCATCTGACCAATTATGTCCTGCTGGCGTTCACTTGTGGATTATACTTTAAAGTTTATGACCCCTTGATGGGAACCCTAGGGATAAGCCACTTTAGCAAAAAGCAGTGAAAAAATTTTTTTCTGGCCAATCAGAAGCAGGCAATGCAAACGCTTCTGGAACTGGTTCGGTAAGAGTAAGTGCCCAGGGGCTCGTCTCGATCTTACGGTAAACTTTCACCACGAACATTTTATCGACCCGACTAACTGCCCCTGGGTCTCCGAGGATGTAATCACACAAGCACGAACTTGAAAATTTTGAGTTGAAAACCTCGACAAGTTTACTTTATTCACCCATTTACTCGTCGGCTGAAACTTGGAAAATCTTTAGAAACATGCTGTGTCAATTTTTTTCGCTTGAGCTGACATTTTAAGCAAGAAAAAACCCGTATTTTGGAAAGCATCTGTTTTGCAAAACAAGGACTGATTACGCGTACAAGCTTCGTGTACAAGACTTCGCGACTGGTAAGAATTTGTCTTTTAATCAGTGCTCTAAACGAGAGAGTTTTGCTTTTTTCTCGGGAAAGTTATTTTATAAAAGCAAAAGAAAACTTTTTCCAGTGTTTGCATATCCTGATCTCGAAAGTTACGCAAACCCTCGACTTCGTCTCGTGTTGGCATAACTGTCTCGAATTCTCCCAACCCCTCTCGTGTTCATATCAGGCTATGCAAACACGGAAAACGTTTTCTATTGGTTAAATGTAATATATGTCAGTTTCATTATACTGAATGCACTGGTACAAAACGAAGCAAGACATGTTTGTAAATAATAAAGAATGAACTGTTTAAAACATATAAAACAAAGGGGTCAAGCAACTTCCGAACACCAAGCCACCTTAAAAAAATACTAATCAACTGCTCCAGTGATCCCCCAGTGATGAGGTAAGTAGTGTGTTTACAGTTATAACTATATCCAAAGGTCACCTACAAGCAAATTACATGTATTATCCTCATCTTGTTTACATTGACAATCCCGGGACTCTCACCGTCGTACGATCCGCCGGGGACCTGAAACAGTTCCCTCTGTTATTTTATCTTCTTTCAGCACATAAAAGAATCCAAAGACAATCTTTTCCTTTTCTCGAATACTTTTCGTCCATGGCGTAGTAATTTTATAAATATATAAACAGGGGCACCCAACGTCAATTTTCGGAAAATATCTGTTAGGAAGACGATTTGAGATCTAGAATTTTCGGAACATTTGTTGTAAAATTTCTTGCTTGCCTGCCTCTCCTAGGATTTTCGAACATCTAAAAAATGGTATAATTGCCCATTTTTAACGGATTTTTACCCCAAAAAGGTCACCTAGAATTTTCGGGAGCCTTTTTTTCTGGCTGAAATTTTCGAAAAGGTTGGTTTGGATCCCGAGATAATTTTCGGATCACCAGACTTTCCACTAGGAAATCCGAACAGACGAAAAATTTTTAGGGGATAAAAATATGCCTATATCTACCGTTTAACTACTAAAATACGTTTAACAATGCTATGTTTAAGTGGTTTTGAACTATATTCTCGTTGGTTTTCCAGGCCTTTATTCAGGGGCACCCACAACAAAGCAGGGCCTCGATCAATTCGGTTCCCTCGCATAGCATATTGGGTAAGTATCATACGCATGCGTTAAAGAAGCCACTTCCGGTTTACAAAACTCTAAAATAATCGCGAGGTTTGTCTCAAAATGCATTTTAAACGTACCGGACTATTTAGACTGAAATTCTGCAAAAAAAAGGTGCATTCATTTTTAGGAATTTTTCTCTTTGACACGAATTAGGACTACCGTATTTATTCGATTAACCGCCCTGGGCGCTTATTAAATTTTTGGACCTTGAGAGTGGGCGCTTATTCGAGGTGGGCGCTTATTCGAGGTGGGCGCTTATTCGAGGCTGGGTCTCTTATTATATCTTATTGGAGTTTTTGTGGGAGGGAGTGGGGTGGGGTGGGCGCTTATTCGAGGCTGGGCGCTTATTAACTTTTTCTGCCTTTAGGATGGGCGCTTATTCGAGGTGGGCGCTAATTCGAGGTTGGGCGCTTATTCGAATAAATACGGTATTTCTGTACCTCAAATCTGGGTTAGAAGTCTTGCTCAAAGAAAATATTACAAAAACTATGCATAATTTAATGTGAGATTAATCAAAAGTAAATTTCCACGAAAAAACATGATTGAAATGATAAACTTCCAAGATGTTAGACATTTTCGTTTCTGATCACGTGGTCATAGGCGTCGTTCATTGACGTCATATTGACATTTGCATATCACCAGGAAGTACAGTGCCATAATATGACCAATGCATGACAAAAGGAGTCCAAGCTACACGACCAAAATTTTTCCCTAGAAACGGCTTCAAAACTAGGTCACTGTGACGCGGTATAAATCATTTATACCGCGTCACAGTGACCTAGAAAAGTGTCTATCAAGTTGATAGACACTTTTCTCTCGTGACAACAACGTCCAATTTACGCGAGCTGTAATCGGCTCCTGACGCGAGCAATGATCGGCGTGACGCACCACATGTCATTCAACCCAGCCTACGGGAGAGACTTTCAATGACCCGTTGTCAATTTGGCGGATTTTTCAACAACCATCAAGATCACATTTCGGAAAGCGTGAACTTTAGGAAGTTGGCGAGCTCCGTTCGGCGGTCGGCACAGAGAGTCTGATTATTGTTACGAAAAGAAAACACAATGCATCTTACGTCATTATTTGGCGAGCTTTGGGAAAAAAAGACCAGTAGCGTAGGACCTACAGTTAACTCATCATCAATGCGCCCGGTTTTGCATGGTGTTGAGCCCTAAAGAGCAGACATACTAGTTATCTAACAATGCGAAATTTCTGTTGGTTCCTAACAAACTTTAAATGTTGTAGGAGAATTTGCAAGGTCGCTCGCACGTAACCTTAACTGGTAATATTATTATACAAAGCTAGGGCCACGACAAACACATTCTAATTTGGCAGGCTGCGGGCCTACGCGTCAGCTAACAGACGTAAAATAATCCACGAAATTTTCAGCGGACTGGTGATACAGAAAATACTGTGTGATTCACGAACCTCAGTGCAGTGGTTATAGCTTTTTCGCTTGAAAGTTGTTGCATATATCTTTATAACCTACCTTTTACGATGTCCTCTATGCTAAGCTCCTGCGGCTGAAGAGCAGAAGCCAGTGCCAGGAACAAAATCAAAATGGAATGACTCCCCAGCATCTGGAACTGGAGTGAGGTTGAAATTTCAAGTTTTTTTTTCTCTCGGTTTCAGGAATCGCATACCACGCTTTCGAGGTTCTCTTGATCGCGACGTCGACTCGATAGACGACAGTTGAAAGTATTGCAGCAAATTTTATTCCAAGATTTATATTATAGTGCCAGCGAAAAGCGCGGTTCATTCTAGAGCAACGAATCACAGCGCAGGTCATGCTAGAGAAGCCAATCACAGCGCGTCCGATCCTGATGACCTTTCAGCACTACTGTTGCTGTTTCTTCCGGGTGTGATAATTTATGAACAAAATAAATCCCTCGTAAAATTAACCGTTGCGCCAAGTTCGGAATGTAGTAATTTATGTGATGGCGTGATCTGATTGTCTCATTCAGCATCGTACAATTTTCATATGTGAAAAACGCTGTGAAGAAAAAAATCAGTGAAAAAGTCAGTGATGGCCGTAATCCGTGCCGCTGCAGTAATTTCGACAAGGGTTGTATTCTGCATTACAATCCGAGCATATTTACGCGCCAAATGGAAGCTGTTAAATAGAATAATGAAAAATGTAATAATAATTTCCGAATGACATGCAAACTATAGGTTGTTATTATTATTGTTATTTCATTAATAGTAATAATAACGAGTAATAATAATGACTGGCTGTACTAGTGTACCACACTGTAGTGCGCGTGTAGCAAAGACTTGGGTTCAGATGTCGAATTGAAGTCACTGTTGTCGAAAACAAGGAATAAAAATTTTAAAAAACGCTTTTATCAACTTTCAATGCATTATGCAAATACATTTAATTCAATTTAATTCGTTTTCGCCACCTTGCGGGATAGAAGAATCGGCTATTATTAGAGAAAGAAATCTTGCCCGTGTTTATTTTTGTTAGACAAGCTTGAGTTTTTGTGGAAATGATCCCTAGTCATATGATGACATAGCTGTGACGCTTACGTTTTAAAAAATATGTGGCAAAAATAGTGGTTG